>NC_088393.1:38587500-38692500 GCF_037993035.2 Macaca fascicularis | reverse complement strand
TCCTTCATTCGTGAGGAAGTTGTGAGTTAGGCTAATTTTTCATGACTGGCCAATCATTGCCCTGCCTGGGTCCATACATCAGCCACCAGCCGGGGTTTCTTGGAAGCCTGGAGATGCTTTTCTTTCTGCAAAAATACAAACTCAGAACTTCAAATGACTACTCCATCTGTCTCCCTAGAAGTCCTGGGGTAGGGTGGAGAAAAACCCTATAGAAACCACCACCACTATCCTCCAGGTACTAGGGGAAATGGGAAGAAATTTGTCCATGGAATAAGACAAGTTTGCAAAGAGACTGCCCAATTCCAAGCCCTAAGGCTGACCCTAGCTTCCCTCTAAAGGAAGCCCTGGCTTTCCAATTATCTGTTTACATTGTTGTGATATCATCAAAAACTCGAATTCCTTTTACAGTCATAAAGGATGCTGAGAGTCTACGTGGTGCAGATTATTATTCAGTTTTCTAGAGTGTACCCTAATAAGAAGTGGCAGAGGGAGTAAGTGATATGTTAAAATACAATATTGCTAAATGGATTAGATTGTGTGTTTGTGTTCATTTAGAAAATAATAGGTACAACCTTAATAAAAGCATTTATATATTTTTGTACCGAAGATACAAAACCCCAAAGCAAACTCATTAACTAGTAATTTTACCCTTATTAAAATACATTTATTTGTATGCTTACATGATTTGATCGCTTTAAAAAAAAAAAAAAAGAATATTACTTTTCTTGCAAATATTTCTGTAAGATGCTTGCCCCTGTTCTATTTGTTGAAAAAGTTCTCCACTTTTCTGGAGGTTATAATTAGAGATAATTTGGCCTCCTTCATAATATTTTGATTCTGGGAATGATTCGTTTGGAAAGACTCTTAAACCTCATAGCATCCTGACAAGATTTTGCAAAAGGTACAAATATCATGTGTAGGGCAGGATATAAAAAAGGCACCCTTTGGGGACAAGAGTGCAGGGTGAACAGAAAACAAGTTTCAGAACAAAAGCCAGGAAAAAGGATTCTGAGAAGTTCGAAATCAGATACAGCTAGGGAAGAATGGGATCAAAGGAAGGAGGCCACTGGAGAGCTCCTAAGAGACGAGACCCCCCATCCCCAAATCGACCCCTTTCCTTGCCTTTCAGGTGCCCACCTGCTTGGGATTCTCCAGGCGAGAAGGACAAGTTTGGGGAGCAGCATTCATAACGTGAGATGGAATTCTAATCATCATCGCCAGAATTGCAGACAAAGGGCTAATTACCGGGACTCATAAATAGACACTTAAAATGTTGAACATGAAACTTGTTCATTATACACGGATTCTGCTTTTGGCGAGCGCTGGAACAGAATCACCGAGGGGGCTGAGATTGGCAGGGTCGGGGTCTGCCACGGGGGCTGGCAGGCACCTCGGGGCTGAAGCCAAGGCTCGCGTGGAATGGGCCTTCCCCAGCCTCACCGCGGGGCGGACTCAAAGGCAGCCATCCAGCCCAGCCGCCGGCCCCTCTCTTGCAGACGTCGCTTCCCACCGAGAGAAATCCGGGCAAGGTGACTGCACATGTCACGCGGAGTTCTGAACGGGTCTTTGCCAGAACCCTGAACGCAACCCATGTATGGAAATTGCCGACAAAAGAAATTAAGAGCAGGAACGCTGTGATTAGGCTAATGCATTGATCAAATCAGACCCTCTCTGTTTCACTGCCAGGATGCCTCATATAAAAGCATCATTAAAGAAACTCCGCCGTCTCTCCTACTAATGGTCTACGATTTGAGCGTGCCCTGATGATTGACAAGTGATGCCAGGGCTGCCTGTGTTGTCTTAAAAAAGCCACATCAGATCAGCAGAAGCTTAAAGCAAAGCATTAATTATAGATACGCGTCTGTTTCTTTGATGATGTAAGACTCATAGGTGCATCTCTCTTCCATCACACACAAAAAATGCACTTGCAGGAGGCCTCTTCACAATGTCACATCATATTTGAAAAAACAACAGGAAAAATGTAAACCTTTTCCCTCCGTTTTCTTCCTTCCTTTTTTTCTCTTATTCTGAAAACAAAATATTTTAAACAAGCAGCCAGCTTCAAAGGCAGCCTGGAAGTTTTCCACTTTGGAGAAATTAATTAAACATAAAATAAGTGTTTAAATACAAAGTTCAGTGCAGCAAGGAGTATTGCATCGTGTGGCTGCATCTATCTGTCAACCTTGCTAACTGTTCCGCTGCCTGTCAGAGGCAGGGTTACTGAATTGGAAGGTTCTTAGCATCTTGCTCGTTCAAAAACAAAGACGTTTGGAAAGTATTAACGGAGGCATTCTTTGCTTCGTAAATTTTATTGTCAGCTGGAGATACAATTTCCTTATTACAAAGTTCTAAAAGTCTTCGGTGGAAACATTTAGGGGGCACTGTGGGAAAAGGGAGAAGAAAAAAAAAGTTGAAGCATGTGGCTACAATACAGGAATGAGTGGTAAATTCACAGCAGGGGAAAGCTCTGCTCTCCACCTTGCCCCATTCTCGGGCCACTCCACAGGCTTTTCTAGTCCAGGTTTTGATCATGCAGGCTGCATTCACTCAAGCTGCAAAACAATATTTTTCTCATCCATTGATTCCAATCAAAGACTCTGGAGTCCCTTGGGAGGTTCACCATGCTTCTGGAAAGTGCCACCTCGTGCACCTAGAGGACTCACACCAGGGACCCACACCCATGCTTCGAAGTGTCCTTTAGTGACATTTCCAAGGGAAGACAACATTTGCAAGGTTACTAATTCAGAGTTCCTCTTAGATTAAAGCAGAAACTTGGTTCCTGGCAGAGCCAAATTGATTCTGCAGAATTAGCTTATAGGCTGTACTTGGAAAACACTCATCCTGTATCACTTTTCTTAGAGATAAGACATTTCCTTTTCCCCCAAGGTGCCAGGATCTCTAAGTTGACACAGTTCTGCACAAATCACTCTGGTAGTGTAACTTAGAGTGTCCCAATCCCCTTTGGACCCTGGCCTCTGTAACTGGGCCATCACTCACTTAGTTTCACCTTATCTTTAAATAAATGTAACCAGAAGGGACTTGTTCAGCTCGCCACCTCTTGAGTGATGTGAATTATTTATACGGTCTTCATACGCATTCGTTAAGCCGCACACGGCCAAGTGGAGAAGAGCTGTTTGTCTCTTGTTCAGCCAGAAGGGTAAGACCGCAAGGTCGGGGTGAGTGGCAAGAACATCTGGAAGATTTTCCCTAGCTTGGTCTTGAAGAATAGGGATCACCTGGGGCTGTCGTCTGTGTCAGGCTCCTGCACAGTAGAACTTCAGAGGGAGTGACTGAAGCTCCTGGTCTGCCAGGCAGGGGCGGAAGACCCAGGCCCCAGCCCATAACCACCTCGTCCACAGCAATGAGCTTTGCAACACAGGCTCTGAAATGCAGGCCTCGCTGGGCTGCTTCAAAAAACATACAGTTAACAAAAGGAGGTGCAGGAAAGGCTGTGGCTCCCTGGGCGTTTCCTACAAAGAAAATCAGTCTGGAATGATCCCTAAGACACAGGCGTGTTCTGGTTAATTGGATATTCTGGTTAATAAAGATCTACCACATGGTGCTGAGAAGAGAGAGAGATTGGGAGTTAGAAGTGCTGGGTTTGCGCCTCTCTGGGCTGCATTTCTCAAATGAACATGACGTTGTCCACCTCACACAATTGGCACAAACAAGAAATGGAATAATCGATGTGAAAGTGCTTTCTGAGCTCTGAGATGCTACATAATTGCCAGCGATATGTTCGCATCCTTGAGTGACAAATTTCAAACAATAAAACTTAGGGACTATCTTCTTTTAGCCCAAGCTCTTGCTGGAGCATGTTCATTTTCCCATGGGAATTTAGATGGTACTACCCCAGCCCCTGAGCCTCTCATGGAGAGCAGTTTTTAGGGTCATGTAAACCTCCAGTGTATTTGAAATCTATTTGGGATTCTGGTTTAACAAGATCTTCCCCTGTTTTGCAAGGGGCCCTGAAATATTCAACCTGCAAGAGAAGCTGTAATAATTGTCTAGTTCAGGTGATTCAAACTGTATCTCCCAATAGAATCTCTTTTGCGGTCATGGAGTGGGGCTGGGGGAAGCCCAGGAGTCTGGGGCTCTTACCTTAACACACCTGTTAACACGCGAAAGACTCCTTCTGACCAAGGATTGCAAAGTGAAACAACCTAGAAAAGCTTCAAGGAATTCTGCATTACCTGGAAGGAAACTAAGGGAACTAAGAGAGAAAGAACTTGCAAATTGATCATCAGTGAATTAGAATATAGGCCTCGGGACTTCCCCTCCAGGGCTCAGCCCCATGCTGTGAGCTTTCTCTTGCAGCTTTTGTATCTCCACTGTCAGATGGCCCAGGGAGAACAGGCACCTGCTCTGTGGATGAGACGTGTGGCCTGGTGACATTGTCCAGAAGGGATGTTTGTTCCCTGGTCATGGAATAAGATGAGTTCTCCCAGATCTTATACCTGCTGTGGGATGCTTCTGGGTCAATGAATATTTGGAATATTGCCATCTTCATTTGAGAGGGCATCTGGGACCTTTGAGTCTGTCCCATACAGAATTTCGCTTTGCTATGTCAGAATCCTTGCTACCCCGATCTCACCTGCCCCACCCCACACCTAGTATTCCATGACATTCTCTCAAAGGCAACAGAAAGACCACAAGATATTCTAGGCAATCCATTGGTGTGATCAAATATTTTGGAGATCTATTGGTGTTTGCTTTCTGGACACTGCGGGGTAACATTGTCTACAGAAAACACATTGACTGTCTACAAGAGCCAAGCCTATGACCTAATGAATAAGGTTGACCAGGCAGGAACTGAGAATTATGAAAGGAGCCATCACCCTTGCTGGGACTGTAGCCTTCCAAGACCCGATCTTTCTATTTTTTGAAAGCCCCAGGTCCAACTTTCTATGCAACATCTCTGGCATTTCCAATGCGATCTGTGTAAAATGCCCTAGGAACTCTACGCAGGTCAAATGAAACTTGCCAGAGACTCACATCCTACCCACAAACCACTGGTTTGCCACTTATTTTGGTTTTAGTTTTAAGTCACAGCACTCTTAGTAGCTTATGTTTTACTCTCACTTCCAGATAAGGGAACCAGCTTGTCCCAGTCTGTCCAGAACTTTCCCAGTTTTAGCGTTGCAAGTGTCGTGTCCTGGGAAACTCCCAGTCCCTGGCAAACCAAGGCAGCTGGCCACCCTACTGCCTTAGAAAGTTCAGCATGTCCTGTTGGTTGTTCCTGAAATGTGACGATGACTCACCTGTTCAAGTATGAGAGCTCCTGCAGAATCTGACCGAATCTGCATTTCAACTCTCTCTTTCTGATACTTACCACCTGTCTGAGACCTTGCAGGTATTCCTCAGCCTGTCGGAGGATCAATTGCCTCATCTGCAAAATAAGAATATGAATGCATCTATCTCCTAGGTTGCTGAGATTATACGAGACACTAAACCTGAAGTGCCAGCCCAAAAATGATAGATATTATTCCTAGGTGAGTGTTAATGGTAGAAGAATGTTGGTCCCGATGCTTGCCAACTTTTCCTCTGCGGATCTGAAATCTCAGACAGTCCAGGCTGTGGCTGCCATTTCCTCTTTGGCCCTTTTGCTCTGCCCTTTGAGGCTTGGAGGCTGGACTGTCTGTGATGTTATGTTAAGGGAGGAGGACTCACCTGCCCATGGGCCCCTCTGAAGGGCTTTGCTCAACAGAAGGACTGTGGCTCCATGCACCTGCTTTGCAGTTGGAGATATTGCAACTTGTCTCTCCAGGCACTAGAACAAACCTAGGAACTGATCCAGAAGAAAGAAGTTCTGCTCATACCATCTTCTCTGTTCCCCCAAAACTTTGAGGAGACAGAGGCTGGTCAGCAGGTTCAGCTAACAGCAGGTGTTGCATCTCCTTCTGTCAAAGTAAATTGAAGTTACAGGAAATTTCTCCCTCGGCTTTCAATAGATTTGCCATAAATACTTCGCCTTAGAAGACTGTGTTACAAACCCTGGGCAAAGCCAAGCCAGGGACTTGCGTGGATTTAAAAAGAAAAGAAAGAGTAGTGTTTTCGTTTGTGTGTGTTTCCTGACAGATGCCAAGTCTGCCAAATCTTGGCTTCAAGTTGACCAAAAGTTGTTCTTAAAAATGTTCTGTGATCCATTTCTGAGCCCCCTAAAATTTCTAATTAAAAAAGGAAAAATGTCACACAGACCTACTAAATTTCTAAGGCATTATTTGGAGTTGTTGAATCCATATTAGAGGGCTTTCAAACTCAGTATTGAACAAATATCAAATTTCCCAGGAGAGAGAAATGGCTCCAAAGAGATTTTCCCCAGGGCCCCGAGATCTGTAAATCGAGATAATTCTACACATTGCTGCCCGAGTATGGAAATTACCAACAAAAGAAATTAAGAGCAGGAACCCCGTGATTAGACTAATGCATTGATCAAGTCGTTCTTCTCGGTCTCATTGCCAGCACAGCACATAAATAACATGTGGGCAATTACTGTGAGTAAATTATATGTGTTTTATAACCTTCCATGAACATTTTTCCCTTAAAAAAGCACAAAAACCAAAAAACAACAAAACAAACCAAAACAAAAAATATTCCTCAGGGGAATTGAGTATCAGACAAAAGAGTAAAATATATTTTTAAATTTTTCTATGCATAGGAGAACAGAACTGGGTGGGGTGGGACCCTCTTAGTAGCAGGGGTTGGGCTGGAGTTTTGTTTCCTACATAGATTTCACGTGAATCTCCCTCCAGTGCTGCCCTCTCCTGCATGGAACTCTCTCCCTTCGCTTCACAATTGTCTTGCTGTCTACCATCTCTGTCTTTCTCTCCCTTTCCATCTCCTTCCTCTGTGTCTTGGTCTCACTTTATCTGACCCTTTGCTGAGGACTGGGAGGATCTGAGAAGGGAATAAGACCTTTCCAGTCTTGGTTCTAGTCAATAGTCAATGGATCAGTGTGGGGTGGGGAGGGCATTTTTCAGGCCCCAATTCCCCCTCAAATGCTGCTTTTGCAGGAAAGAAATTCCCGACAGACTGGTGATGCAGGCGGCCTAGGGCAAGGACTCACAAACTGAGCAACCCTGCCCTCTTGTTGGCCAACATGACTGCTGCCTCCATGCACCAATCCGTATCAGATTCCCAAAAAGGCCATTTTGCTGGGCTCTCACTCTGCACTGGCTGCATGGGTGACCAGCAGTCTGGACGCCCTTCTTTCTCAAGGTGGCTGGTCCAGGCTGCAGCCTGCTGCCCCTGCCTGCACCACAGCTTCATGCACACATGAGCTTCATCTGTCCTCAGTTCTTCCGCAACAGCCATGTTGCTAGATCACGTCTCTGCTCTGAAAGCTCGCTGCCTAGCAGTGGGGGACAGACAAGCACACCGTGCCACACAACATCAAGTGCATAGGAGGCCTGTGCCCTAAGGGAGCCTTTAATCTGACCTCTTGGAATCTAGGGAGGTTATTTGGGGGGAGGGTGGTATTCGAGCTGAGTTTTGAAGGTTGAGTATGAGTATTCTGGTATCTCCTCCAAAAACAAAACAAAACCAAGAGAAACAGAGAATGGAGGAAAGGGACACTTAAGGCAGAAAGTGCATCGAATCTGCTCTTCTTGTGACTTTACGGGACCTGCCTGCAGTCTGTGCTTCTGATCTAGCCACGTCCCAAAACCCTGCCTGCGACTCCCCTCACTGGTTGGGTTCCTTGCAGTATTGGGCAAGGCTGGCAGTCCACTGTCTAACAATAGGAAGAAGCAGAACTGTCCCAAGAAAACCAAGGTGAGGTTAGTGCCAAAATAAACCAGCGTCTCTTACTCCACACACAAAGTTTTCCACCTTTGTCTCCAGACTTTAAACTTCCAAAACATTTGACCCATTTTGGCAAAGTGTAGTCACTATTAAACATTCAGGGGCTACTCCATCAATGGGATATGTGGCTCAGCCATTTACCCTGGAGCTTTTCACTTGATCCCTGTCAACTCCCTTGAGGATGTGGGCTTCAGACCTAGTAGTATCAGGGCTCACACACTGGCTTGGCCACTCCCTGTGTATAGGATTGTGGCAAGTTAGTTACACCTACTGAGTTTTTATTTCCTCCTCTATGAAAAGGTATGACATGCAGTGCTATTTGCAATAGCCAAGACATCAAACCAACCTAGTGTCCACCAACAGGTGAATGAATAAAGAAAATATGACCCCCCGCCTCAAAACACACACACACACACACACACACACACACACACACACACACACAGAGAGAGAGAGAGAGAGAGAGAATGGAATGTTACTCAGCCATAAAACAGGAGGAAATCCTGCCATTTGCAAAAACACAGATGAACCTGGAAGATATTACAAAATGTCTAATTGAATTGTCCAACTGAAATAAGCCAGACAAAGACAAATACTACCTGATCTCACTTACATGTAGACGCTAAAAAAGTTGAATTCATAGAAGCAGAGAGTAGAATTTTGATTGTTAGGGGTGAGGGGGACAGGAAGGGGAATGAGGAGATGTTGATCAATTATAAGAGGAATAAATTCTGGAGATCGAATGTGCAGCATGTTGACTGCAGCTAAGAATAATGCATTGTATACTTGAAATTTACTAAGAGAGTAAATCCTAAGTACTTCCATCACACACACAAAAAGGTAAATATGTGAGGTGAAGGATGTGTTAACTAAGTGAGTTGTGGTGATTGTCTCATGATATATTTATATATCATATCCTCATGTTATGAACCTTGAATATATATAACTGTATTTGTCAATCATACCTCAATAAGGGTGGAAAAATAAAGATAAAATGAATAAAATAAAAAAGTGTGACTCTAACCAATGTATCTGTCACTGTCACAATCAAGTTCAATCACGTCAGTCAAGCACCAGCCCCATTCCTCGCCCTTAGTGGACAAGGACTTATCCAGACATGAGGATTCCCTCAACTCTTCTTTAACCTGCACGCAAATTATCTATTTACTCCCTTTGCTCTGAGACTAGAATAGTGAAGAAAACTTGTGGGCAACGGTCAGGGAGCTCCTAGATCTTCATGCTGAGCTCACTGAGCTCCACCTGCCTCGCAGTGCTGTGTGCACCACCTCCTCTTTCTTCTCTGTAGACACAGGAGCTGGCCACAGGCGATGCACACAGTATCCATTTTATGGTATTTATTCCTTTTGGAGAATCTTTTGAGGTCCTTAGTCTTAGGAGATGGAATTTTCCTTTACAACTTGGATTTTGTGTTTGCTCCAGGTTACAGGAGGCCAAGGGAAGACACCCTTCCTTCCATCCTTAGCATCTCCACGTGCTTCTGTTTGCTGGCCCAGCGCCTCTCCCCTTCCCTTAGCTGGACCTTTTCTGCCTTCCTGGGTAGGCTTCTGAGCTAAACCTTCCCATCTTTCTCTGTGCATTCTGGCTGGCTGCACCAAAATATAAAATCTTGATTTAAGTATTTTTGTATTCAAGGACCATACGCAAGTGTTCATTTGAAGGTTCACTGGCATTTTGAAATGAGAACATCATATATAAAGATGTCAGAGATGGCGCCTCCCACAGTGAGGTTGAAAGAGAGAGAGGAACAAAATGAATTGAAGAGTTCCTGGGATCCAAGAAATTTTAACATCTCGTTATTTAGATTACCCTACATATAATTTTCCAATATTTGGTATTATAGACTTCTGAAGGTATTGGTTAAAATTACTCCATGCCTGACATCAATTTAGTCTTATTCACTATCTAGCTAAAATAAAACCTTACAAATAGATGATTAGAGTAAGTAAGCAATTTTCTGATAAATGCAAATTCTCTACCATTTCCAAAGGAGCGTTCACAGCAGACAGGAATAGAAGGGCCAGGGGGTAATGGCCCCTTGGCATTCCAGCATCCTGGCATGGAGCAATGTGGATTCGAGAAGGCTCATAACGCCTGCAGGATTTGATTGTGTTTGGAATGCACCCAGTTTTTCCCAGCAGTCTGCTGCCTCCCTGACAGGGCAGATGATCCAGACTCCACTCACCCTAATGATGGGGATTGTGGTGTGTGCGTCTTATGTACTCACTGCTTGATTGTTACACCCAGCCCCTTGTGAGCCAGCGAAGCGTAGGATCAATGTGTCCCTGTCATCACAGAATGAGCACAAACAGATGCATCTCGGCGTCTGATCTGAGCACTCACGCAGGGACTCCCTCCCCAGCCACAAAAGATGTCCAACCTCCTATCCACTTCCTTGGAACTCCTGGAACCACAGCTTTACTAGGTCTCAAACTCAACACCAATGGCCTGTGTCTCCACAGCTACCCCAACTCGCAAATCCACACCTGGCACCTGCCTACAGAGCAGGTTACAGAAAACATCTGCAGGGGACGGTCCCATTGGGGATGGTGTGGTTGAACAGGAGGAATCCGTCAGTCCCATCCAGACTCGTGGGTGGTGTCAGACTTGCTCTAACCACAGTGGACCTACATGGAGAGCAGTAGGTGGGTGGACATATGCTGTTGTCACTTGGACAAGTTGGAGAGGCCTTTCCCTACACACAAATAATTTCAGCTCCTGGAGTCTTCAAAGTGTCTGAATTTCTATCCTGAGTTACTCTTTTGGGTTGAGGCCTTTTTTGAAAAGCCCCTTATGCCATGTCCACAAGTGTCATCCAGCTCATCACTCCTGTCTACGCCCCACAAGTCTGGACTCCCACAGGACCTAGACTCTTACCCCATTGTCTGATTTCTCCCCCTACCATGAACAGGAGTATGTCCTTTTTCCATTCTGACCAAGGGTGTGGTGCTCAGGGCTTCCTCCTAGGGTTGATATTCAGCCAAAATGCACCAGTGCAGCCAGATCGATGGTTAAAATATTGAAAATATTGTCATCTTGGTTGGCAAAATGCCCTTTCTCCATGTCCCCAGAGGGGTGGTTGTTTACCACTCAGGCTACGCCAGCTCTATTCTTGAATCTCCAACAGCCCACCAATGAAAGGGTCAATATTCCAGGAACCGGCTCCCATTCCACTTGTGGAATCGAGGCTGTCAAACATTTTGGATAATTTGTGTCAATGGGAGTGCATTCTTCATCTTATTCTGTTTCCCGCTGTCTTCGCTGAGCACTGTGCCTTCACATCAGTGCCTGTTGTCATGGGTGCACATAGTCTGTGACTTCTGATGACTGCATGATCCGCCCAAGGTGGGCATCTGCCAGATGACAGTCCTCCATCCCTGCCCCAGAGATGGGCATCCAGGTTGCTTCAATTCTGTGCCACCATAGGCAAGTCTGCCGTGAGCACCCCAGCTCAGGGTCCTATGTGGAGCAGTGTGAGACTTTCTTGGGAATGTGTACTAAGGAACAGAATTGCTGCTCCAGGGATGCAGATTCTCATGTTGACTCCCCTCTGACGATTGTTCTCCAGATACCTCCATCAGTCTATACCCCCATTGACTCTGCGTGGGAGCTCCTAGACCCCCAAAACCGATTAAAGCTTAGCATTGTCAAATATATTGGAATCAGAGTAACTCCATCTTAAGTAAAAGCTGGGTAAAATGAGGCTGAGACCTACTGGGCTGCATTCCCAGATGGTTAAGGCATTCTAAGTCACAGAATGAGACAAGAGGTCGGCACAAGATACAGGTTATAAAGACCTTGCTGATAAAACAGGTTGCAGTAAAGAAGGTGGCTAAAACCCATCAAAACGAAAATGGCAAGGAGAGGGACCTCTGGTTGCCCTCACTTCTACACTCCACCAGTGCCATGACAGTTTACAAATGCCATGGCAATGTCAGAAAGTTACCATCTATGGTCTAAAAAGGGGAGGCATGAATAATCCGCCCCTTGTTTAGCATATCATCAAGAAATAACCATAAAAATGGGCAACCAGTGGCCCTCAGGGCTGCTCTATGGAGTAGCCATTGTTTTATTCCTCTACTTTCTTATTAAACTTGCTTTAACTTTACTCTATGGACTCGCCCTGAATTCTTTCTTGCGCAAGATCCAAGAACCCCCTCTTGGTGTCTGGATCCGGACCCCTTTCCTATAACAGCACCATCCACATGCCTAATATTTTGCCAATCTAATGATACAGAGGGGGCACCTCCTCATTGTTTCAATTTAGTTTCCTGTCTGATTATTTGTGGATTTGAGCATCTCTTTATGTTTTAGTGAACAGTTTGGATTTCTTCTCTTATTTCACGCACTTTATCTCTTTTCTATTTGGGTTATTTCTTGGCTCTTTGTTTGCTGATGTTCTTGATATTACGTAAATACAATCCCTTGGTAGTCAAAGACATCGCAAATGTCTTTTCCCTCTGTCATCTTTTTGTCCATGGTGTCTTTAATTGAAGATAAATTGGTCTATTGTTGCTGTCATCTCGCCCCTCTGAACACACCTCTGATTAACCCTAGAAAACACCTCTGATGACTCACCTGTGCAATGGGGGAAATAAGAGCACCTACTTCATGTGGCAGTTTTGAGGATTACATGAGACAGTGCATGGAGCTCAGTGGCAGAGTTCAGCAAGCACAGTGCTCTGCAGCCCCCATGGGCTCAACAGGGTCTGTAGCTGTTGGTTTTTCACTGGAGCTTGGGGATCCTCAGTGACAACTGAAGAGATCGTCTACGGGAAGCAGGAGCTAATCAGATGCCACATCAGTCTGTCACTTCTCTCTCTCTCTAACTACAGCCACCAGTGGTCCTGTTCAATGCTGAAGTCCCAGGTGGTTGTAACGGGGGGGTATGTTCACACCACTTTAGCCATGCTTCCCACAAGTTTTCTGAGAACTTGTCTCAAAAGCACACATTCTCTGATCACCTTTCATACATATTGCGAGCTGCCCAGACTAGAACTTAACGATTCTGCCAGGTGTTTTGCAAAGTTTCAAACTCATCCAGGAAGACTTTGGTGTGTGGGTGTCTCCTTTATCTGTCTCTACCAATCGGGTGAGCACTGGGGCTTGTTCTATAGGAGGAATGACTCCAAAAGTCTGATTGAGTGGTATTTTCTTGAGTAATATTGAAGTGATTCAGAATTGCACACACTTGACAGACACAGACTTGAAAATTAGAGGCAAAAATTTCTGGCCAAATGCAACATATCCCACAAAGAGGCCATTGTGGGATATATAAGCTGTTTTTGTTTGTTTGTTGTTTTCAGACGGAGTCTCACTCTGTCGCCCAGGCTGGAGTGCAGTGGCATGATCTCCACTCACTGCAACCTCCACCTCCCAGGCTCAAGCGATTCTCCTGCCTCAGCCTCCCAAGTAGCTGGGATTACAGGCGCGTGCCATCAGGCCTGGCTAATTTTTGTATTTTTAGTAGAGACCAGGTTTTGCCACGTTGGCCAGGCGGATCTCAAACTCCTGACCTCAAGTGATGTGCCTGTCTTGGCCTCCCAAAGTGCTGGGATTATAGGCATGAACCACCGTACCTGGCCTGTAAGCTGTTTTAACAGAGGTGACTTATCTGGGGGAGCCAGAGGTCCCGTGTAGAAGGGAGGATACCAAGCACGAAGCAGGACATGGCAGAGGAAGGACAGAGCAATCAGGCCCTTACCTGATTCTACCCAAAGTCAGTCTCACAAGCTGAATTCCAACCTGCTTTTATCTGCAGCTCCAGACTGAATATTCTGACTCTCTAAGGCCTTCCTGCTGCTTCTCAGGGAACAGAGTGGTGGATGGAATGAAAGTGAAGTCACCCTATTCGCCTTCTTCATTCAAAGGATGGGGAAACTAAGAAAAGGAAAGTGGCCTGTAATCCCAGCATTTTGGGAGGCTGAGGTGGGCTGATCACTTGAGGTCAGGAATTCAAGACCATCCTGGCCAATGTAGTGAAATCCTCTCTCTACTAAAAATACAAAAATTAGCCAGACGTGGTGGCACGCACCTGTAATCCCAGCTACTTGGGAGGCTGAGGCTAGAAAATCGCTTGAATGTAGGAGGCAGAGGTTGCAGTGAACTGAGATCCCACCACTGTACTCTAGCCTGGGTGACAGGCTCAAAAGAAAAAAAAAGGAAGAAGGAAGGAAGGAGGGAAGGAAGGAAGGAAGGAAGAAGGAAGGAAGGAAGGAAGGAAGGAAGGAAGGAAGGAAGGAAGGAAGGAAAGACAGACAGACAGAAAGAAAGAAAGAAAGAAAGAAAGAAAGAAAGAAAGAAAGAAAGGAGGGAGGGAGGGAGGGAGGAAGGGAAGGAGGGAAGGAAGGAAGGAGGGAAGGAAAGAAGGAAGGAAAGAAGGAAGGAAGGAGGGAAGGAAGGAAGGAGGGAGGGAGGGAAGGAAGGAAGGAAAGAAGGAAGGAAGGAAGGAAGGAAGGAAGGAAGGAAGGAAGGAAGGAAGGAAGGAAGGAAGGAAGGGAAAGGAAAGCAAACCCACTCCATAGAGCACAGCTAGTCAACAGTAGTCAGGAATAGAACCCAGGTGATTTTTTTTCTTTTCCTTAAAGCAGACTATGTACTTACAAAGAGACCAGTCTCTCAGAGGAGACTTCTGGGACAAAATCTTAACTTCTCAATGGTTCAGTTTCCTGAGTGAGCTCCTAAGAATGCAGCTATGTGAAATTATCAATCAGGAAGAGACTCATTGTCAGGGAGTTTTGGAGAACATTCTCTATAATGGCCTCTCACTGAGTTGCCTAATAGCAAATAACAATGTCTGTAGCTGCCTTTTCTTTCTGGGAGGGAGACACGGCCTTAAGCAATTTTTCATATATTATCTCACCTTGTGAGACAGAATGTAAATAGCAGATTTGGAATTCAAGACCAATTCTGTTGAAAACTAAAGCTGGATCTCTTCCGAACACTACAGAGGAGTGAAAGCTGGATAAACTAAAGGCTTAAGTGTCAAAATTACAACTTTAGAATTGCTATGAGTCATCTGTTGCTGAGTGACAAAATAACCCAACACTGAAGGGCTTATAACAATGTGCCTCTTTATCTCCATGGGTCAGGAATCCAGTGTGGCTTAGCTGGGTCCTTTGGGGTTTCTCTCCCAGGCTGCAATCGACGTATTGGCCGGAGCTGCAGTCATCTCAAGGCTCAAGTAGGGAAAGATCCACTTCCAGGCTCATGTGATTGCAGCAAAAATCAGTTCT
Source organism: Macaca fascicularis (assembly GCF_037993035.2). NCBI lineage: Eukaryota > Metazoa > Chordata > Mammalia > Primates > Cercopithecidae > Macaca > Macaca fascicularis. The sequence goes on along the minus strand of NC_088393.1, from coordinate 38,677,444 downwards.
CTACAGGCTGTTGGACTAAGGGACTCTGTTTCTCAATGGCTATTGGCCTGTCTCAGTTTCTTGTCTCATGGACCTATCCAATATGGTAGCCATCTTTGTCAAAGTGTGCAAGCTGGAAGGGCAATAGAGTATACTAGCAAGCTGTAAGTCACACTTATTTGTAATCTAATCACGGAGTGCCCTGACATCATCTTTGCTATACCCCATCAGTGAAAAGCAAGTCACTAGGCTCAACCTACACTTGATATGAAGGGATTCACAACCACGTGAATACCAGGAGGCAGGGATCACTGGGGGGCACTTTGGAAGTCTGTCTACCACAGGACTGTACAACTGTACAGGAAAAAGGAGAACTTCTACTCAATTGAAGACACTGTAGACAGTTAATAGGCAGTGATGGATTTGGAGGAGAAGTTTGTGATGTCAAAAACTGATAAAGAATGCCTACAAATCAATAAGAAGTGGTCAAAAAATTCTAGAAAGAAAGAGAATGTACAAAGGCTATAAATAGGCCATTCAGAGCAGCGATTCAAAAGGCTAATTAATAAGCACATAAAGAGGTGTTCACATTTATTAGCAATTAGAAAAAAATGCCATTAAAACGAGATAGCCCTTCATTCTTTTCGGACTGGCAAAACAGTTGGATAATGCCACACGTTGGCAAGGATATGGACTCTCCACACTGCTGTTGGGAATGTAGACTGGAGCTGCCAGCCACCAAGGAGCATCTGGCACAACCTAGTCACATTTAATATATGCACATGCGGTGACCCTGCAATTCTGCTCATGAATGTATACCCCAAAGAAATTCTTGCACCTGTTTGAAAAGACTCTTCCTGCAGCGTTGCCTGTAAGGATGGAGAATTGGAGGCAGCCAACTGGACGAATAGATGGACATTAGAGAGAACTGTGTACAACCAGAAGCGGCAGATTTTACATTTACAGAGCAACAGCATAAGCGTGTGTGAAATCACGGTGAAGTGGCAGATTTCATGTTTACAGAACAATTTGGGTACATGTGAAAGTCACTATGCTTCATGAAACAAGAAAGGTACAGAACCAAGTAAATAACATAATATCCTTTACGTAAGTTTAAAATGCATGCAAACAAAACAAAAATACACATTTAACACAACTGCACGTTTTCCTACAGGAATAGAAGTAGCATGAGAGGACAAAGTGTGATCAATATACAAAACAAGAAAGGGACCATGTAAGAAACAGTGGTAATCAGATTCTAATGACTGAGGAGTATGAGAGCTTAGCCCTGTGTTCCTGCTGGGGAAAAAAAAGTACTCAAGCAAAACATTTCTGCCAAACTCTTCAGTCCATTTGTGGAGCGTGCTACTCTGGAGGCAGGCACCCTACCTCATTTGTGTTAATTGGATGTTGCACCAGTTCGTCTGATCATGGTACTCTTTTTTTTTTTTTTTTTTTTTTTACATAAGACCTACTTATAACAGAATTTATGCTGCTTGTCGTACGCTTTTGAAAATAGAATTTATGATGTACGCATTCATTTTTGTTACTGCAAAAAAATCCTGTGAGTGCTTATGCTTGTGTGAGTGTGAGCATATGTGATCCATAAGATAGTGATGATCCTTCTTAGGACTTAATGATTCTGTGGGTAGCTGTATTTCTCCAAACTACTCAAAGGGTTAATTTCATTAGACACGAACTCTCACATGGCTAAAAACGATCTTCTTAAGACACTGCAATATTTCTCTTTTTTTAATCTTTCCCCAGTTTTGCAAATAGCATCTCCCAGTGATCAAGACTGGCCACTGAATAATTAAACTTCTGGTAAAACTCACAAAAGGAAGGTGTGAGGTCTGATGTATAGGAAAACACACGCACGTATGCCATCCAGTTTCCTAAAGAGATTCCAGCTTCAAATATTATCAGCACCTGGCAGGATGAGACTATTTTATGTAAATGGATTCATTACTATTAATTTCTGCCAGTGCTGAACGATTTATGAACTGCTTTTCACATGTAGAAAAGTGGTTCATGAATCAGAAGGAAAAGTGTTCCCCAAAACCGGCATCGATAAATAACGCCTTTTATTCACGGATCCCGCCCATAGTGTCTTTTATCTTCAGGAAGGACGGAATGAAAATTACAAAATCACTGTGGGAGTGGGGGTTGGGAACCAACAAGCAAGCAAGGATGGAAGAATTGGAGAGGTGGTTCCTGAAACAGCCCACTGGGTTGCAGAGTGTGACTGGCTGAGAGTCCCCTCCTGGGGCCTTCTCTTCCTGGGGCAGCTCCTCCTCTCTCTCTTATTTTATTCTCATATAAACACCTACTGGAAGACAGCTTCTGATTTTACCAGTTGCAAATGAGGTCCAGCAGGTATCTAGTCTTTTTATTTTTTATTATTTTTTGAGAGACAGGGTCTCACTCTGTCACCCAGGCTGGAGTACAGTGGCACAATTACAGCTCACTGCAGTCTCAAACTCTTGGGCTCAAGGGATCCTCCCACCTTAGCCTCCCGAGTAGCTGGGACCACAGGAATATGCCACCACACCTGGCTAATACTTCCTATTTTTGTAGAGACGAGTTCTTTCTGTGTTGCCCAGGCTGGTCTCAAACCCCTAGCCTCAGTTGATCCTCCTGCCTTGACCTCCCAAAGTACTGGGATTATAAGTGTGGGCCACTGCTCCCAGTCTAATCTTTTTAAAAGTCTTCATTTTCCAATCTTATAGCTTAGTTTATTGTCCCAAGATGGGTCACAGCTAGAGGCCATGCAATGTTGAGTGGCAGCCAAAAGTGCCAACTCCAGGTCTTTTGTCCAGAAAGATTTTTCTAGAACTGCTGACCTGCAAGGTAAGGACAGAGATTTAGGGACTATTCAATAGGTACTATTGAGTTCACATTTCTAGAATCCAAAGGCACTGGTAATAGGGGCGCTTTGGTTCCAAATTCACAATATTATTTCCAGGTTCTGTCAATTAGAAAAGACTTTAAATTCTGCTGGACCACTGCCTTCAATTTCAGGTTTGATAACCTCCAAAGTAGACAAATCCTTGTGACGGGCAAGGCATTCCCAACATTGGCAAAGAAAGGGGATTCCAGACTCTTCCTAGGGTTCTGAGACTTTGCCAAATGGTTCCACCTCAAGAAAGATATCCAAGGAAGCACTCCCCTCCATTGCCTCCAGATGGGACTACAGCCAGCAAATCCACCCAGAGCATTGGAAGGCCATTGGCTATCTGCAGTCCTTTCCAGAGAAGCAACAGATCCAGCTACAAATAACTGGAGGCTGAAGCTGCAGGGGGAATCACTACTGTTGGGTTAATGCAAATACATCTATACCCAGTTGAAGAGGGTGGAGGCCAAGCATGGAAACATGATGGTTGAAGAAGTGGGCTAGTCTATCTGCCAGCTCACTCAATCAGCTTTTGCCCTGAAATAGACATAAAGTAGGAACCAATGAATGTGCAGTCTCTTCTGGGTCCCATTTCCTCTGTGTCTCCTTGGGTGGGCATTTCGTGGTCTGTGATTTTAGTGCATTAAAATGTTCATTTTTAATACAACTACTTAATCCAGTATTCAACTGCAGAAACAATGATCTGTTTCAACAATGAAAGACAAATGGGAGAACCAGCTGTCAAATCCCTGAAGACTCATATGGCCATTTCCAAAGGGATGCTTTACATATTGAGTGAGCTTTAATCCCTAGAGCAGATGTGGCCTCACAGTCATAGTTGGTTTTCTATGTTAAACAAACTCTTATCTCTTAATCCTATTGTGAAGAAACCAGAAAAGTTCTTTAAAAGCAAATAAATAACTGGATAGCTTTATTTTGTTTTGTTTTACAATGGAGTTAATCTGTGCACCATTTCTGGACAGCATATAAACACCACTCTTCTTATTTAAGGGAAGAAAAACTGAGATATAAAGAAGACAATTATCCTACAAAGACATGACAGCAAATTGGAACTGAGTCAAGAAGATTGCTTTCTGTTTCTGAAGCTTCCTCCCAGAAGTGTATCCATTCAGTTATTGAGCACCTTCTGTCCAACACTGTGCAGGGCCACAGGGATATAGCCATCAACAAGTCCCTAAGGCCCCTCCTTTTCTCAAAGGGTTTATATTCCAGAGGGAAGAGACGATGGTATTAAAATGCAATAATGCAATGAAACTGGGTCATGGAGAGTTGAGCATTTTTGTAGAAAATTAAATGGACAGGGAAGGTGTCTTCCAGGAGCACAAGCCAAATGACAAGATGGATGCAGCAATGTGAAAGGCTGGAAGAAGATTCCAAGTAGAGGGACAGGGCTGAGCGCTGTTCATGTGACAGAAAGGGCCAACCCTGGGAGTGGCAAGAAGAGCAGAGTGAGGTGAGCTTAGAAAAGCAAGCTGAACCAACACATGTGGAACCAACAGTCTCTGGTAAGGAGTTTAAATTTCATTCTAAATGCCATGAGTAACCAGGAAGGTTAATTTCAATTACTTTATTACTGTGGAACTTCATTGAAGAAAACACTAAAAAAAAAAAAATGCAAAGAAACATATTTTCTCAACATATTGGCAAATCCAGTCCTTGAGGAGAAAAGAGTAGATTGGCTGTCATTAGGAACTAAGTAAATCACCCACAGCCTTTAAATGTCTCCTTGGGTCTGGTTGCTCCAACATAAGCCAAACCTCTTTGCTACTCAAGACACCAAAGGTTGTCCAACTTTGAAGAAGTAGGGGTTGAAAGAAAAGGCATTTGGGAATTAAATATATGCTTCAATCAGTTGAACTTTTATACAGATTGACTGCCGTGAAAAATTAGAGCTTTGTGTAATCCAATCGAGTAAAATCAAATGTTCCAAATAAATAAATAGTTGTCTTTTTTTATTAGCTTTCCATCACCCCTGGATCCATTTGTACATTGCCGTATGTCACCTCTCTCTTCATTTGCAATGTTGCCTCTGAAAACTCTTCTGTTTATTTGAGCTTAGCAATCAGGCTTAAATGTACCAATATATATTGTTCTAAAGTGTATATTTTTTCTGTGTACCAAAGACATAGTGACTACTCCTTTTATGGGAAACCAGTTATTAATCCAGTAAGTCTACATGAATCAATATCTTTGCGAAATGACACCATGTTCACGTTATTTTATGTTATGTTGATGGTTAGCTAATTTTGGAATGGAGACATTTCTTCTAGAAATAGACATAGTATAATTTAGTGGTGGAAACGTCAATCACCATAGGTTGTATGTCTTTGTCCGGTCAGAAGAGGGCAGATTTATTGAAAGAAAATGCAGCTGTATATTCCTTGCCACACTCTGACCCAAAACATCCATTTTGCTTATAATTTTGTTTGGCAAAATGACATCAGCTGCAATCGCTAGTAGAGAGACAATGCCAGAACTCATTGTTCTGGGGTTCTGATTCCACAGTCTTGCCCCAGGGTGATATGCTAACCACTTCAACATGGCACCGGCATCATGGTGCTTTTCTCTGCTGATAGTAATCTACAAAGTAAAATTTGCATGATACCAAACAAATGTGTAAAATTTAGCCTCCCAAAACACATTGCAGTGTGACGACTTTTTCCTGATCTCTAGCAGCCCATAAGGTAGTCTTGCAGTTCGTGGATTCTTCACCTACCCCAAAAATAGGTTCTTTCTCAGGACAATTCTCTTTCCCCTGTCCCTCATCCCACTGGCATTGGAGTCCAAGACAAAAGGTATGGGAAAGAGAGACAAAAAAAGAATCCAGTGGACACAAGGAGGTGAGGGACAAGGAGACAAGAACATCTGGAGACTCAAACATTGTAGTAATTGCTGACAAAGGGAATTCACAGCACACCTGGATTCATAGTCTGTTTGCTACTGAGTTGGCCAAAGCGTTTTAACTGAATTACAGATAAAATGATAATTCAGAGCTATTTCCATTCCTGAGTGAAAAGAAAGCACTGACTTAGCAAGATAAGGAGTGTCTCCTCCATTTCCATAATCAACATCAGAATTAACAGTGGAATAATGATAAAGGCACATGTGGTAGGCAGCTCCATGAGTGGCCCCAGGGAGTCAGAACTCCCACTGTCCTTGCTCTCCCACATTGACCCTGGGCTGACTTTGGCTACCAGCTCATCAGCAAACATCGCAGCATGCAAGCACACATTTGTGTAATACTGCCCTGCTGGGGTAAGAAATAATGATGGGCCACATTTAAGCACTATTTCTTATAAAAGGTGAAAATCTTTTGTATGTCTTATCTCATTTATCCTAACAGTCCTGTGAATTAATCACTGCTGTAATACCCATTTGACAGATGAGGAAGCTGAGGTACAAGGAAGGAAGTGCCTTGCCCAAGGTCCTAAAGCTAGCAGGGGTGAGGCCAGATGTAGACAATGCTGGATAGAGTTTAAGTCCAGTTCACATGCTGCTCAGAGTTAGAAGGAAACTGGCAGCCCCTGTCATAAACCGCAGTGGCCCCCAGACAATTCTCCTGGCCCTGCCACCCAAGCAAGTGTCAGGGCTTAATTGTTCTTAAGCAAGAGGACCTGCAAGAGTTTTCATCTCTTCCTAAAATTAGTCCCTTTCCTGGGGCTCTCTGCTTTCACGGGGCCTTATTCACGCCACTCCAGAAGAGCATAGCAGAACTTTGTTGTAAGGAAACTTGAAGGATGGGTGGGGTTTTGTGGCTGCCAAAGGCATAGAGATGAAGATCCAAGATCCTGTCCGAGAATTCTGAGCGGTCTCAGGACACCCAGATTTTGCAGTGGGGAGAAAAAAGACTTTTCACTTTCTGCTTAACAAAAGATACATACATACATATATATACATATATATGTATATATGTGTATATATATGTGTGTGTGTGTGTGTGTATATATATATAGAGAGAGAGAGAGAGATGGAGTTTCACTTTCGTCACCCAGGCTGGAGTGCAATGGCGCCATCTCGGCTCACTGCAACCTCCACCTCCCAGGTTCAAGCGATTCTCATGCCTCAGCCTCCCGAGCAGCTGGGATTACAGGCATGCGCCACCACATCTGGCTAATTTTTTTGTATTTTTAGTAGAAATGGGGTTTCTCCATGTTGGCCAGGCTAGTCTCGAACTCCTGACCTCAGGCGATCCACCAGCCTCGGCCTCCCAAAGTGCCGGGATTACAGGCATGAGCCACCGCACCCAGCACAGAACGTATTTGAAATGAGGTTTGGACACATGTTGTCCTTCCCCTGAGCAAACATCTGTTCCTAGAGGCATGGCCCCACAGGGGCACTGAGAATGAGGACATATCAGTCTCACTTCCAGACCGGACTGCTAGCTCCAGCTCTTCCCGGTCCAGGCTCCACCTCACCTACGCCTATTTTGTAAAGGTGCTAATAAGCTTTGGGGACTCCTGAAATTTGAGACAGTGACCTGGGAAGGGGAGACACCAAGAAGGCAGTCTCTTACCCAGAATACAAGATGACCAAGGCAAGGGCAAGGTCTGGGTTTTAATCATCTGCTCTTCCTGCTCAGTAGTTCTGGGGTAAGACACCCCAGAACAGCGTCTACACCATGCACACACCGGTTCCTACTGTCTAGAGGAGCGTAAAGGGTGGAGCCTGCAGGACGCCTTGCTTCATCTTTATATCTAGGTGGAGTTAGGGACCAGCTGTACGCTCTGGTCCAGAGGGTGATTATGGATGTGTGGGAGAGAAGGACAGATGGAGGGTGGGGTTGGCAGCAGAGCAACCTGTGAGCTGCCTTTGACTCAGAGTGAGATAAGGTGGGAGCACCTCTGCACTGACTATAACCTTCACTTCCACACATCTTTGCTGCTAACAAAGTTTGATATAAATTCTATGGACTGACACTGTCCATCCCCCAAAGAGATACTAAAAACAAATCTCAACTTCTGGAGGCAAAGCATTCATTGCTGACATTTGGTGATGGTAATATAAGGAGTTACCGGTGGTGGGATTAGCTCACAGAGAAATCCTGGGTAGGCTGGGGCCACCCTCCCTTCTCTCTTGTCCTATCTCTATCTATAGGTCAGAACACCTTAATTCCAACTTATCTGGGATTCACAGTCCATATACTAGACCCAGGACAAAAATCAGAAATGAAATTCAGTTACAAATTTCCACCATCCCGAGAGCTCTCTCGCAAGCCTGGGTGTCTCTTGGAATTCCTGACCCCTTCCATAGATGCCATTCATTCCCTAGAGAAAGTGACCTCCTGCAGGGTGGGGAGTCTAGAGTCTAGAGGCTGCCCCCACACAAGTACTGACAGAGCCTGCTTTCCTCCACATCCCCCTGGAGCACTTAAAGATACCAATCACTCCAAAGACATATCTGATCTTGAGCACTGAACTCCTTGACCCCCCAGCAGCTGGGGCTTCTGACCTGAGCTCAGTGGTTTTCAGTTCCAGCAAGGAGAGTTTCCCCGGTTTCTCCGAGGTGCTCCAAAAGCCCGAAGTGGTGGACTAGTATTTCTCAGGAGGCCCTGTCCTTGTTCCTTGACCCCTGCCAAGGGCCGACTGGAAGGTAGGACACAGAGGGGGGTCCTGCAGGTGCCCATTCTCCATACTTCCAGGACTCACTTCGTTTCTTTTCTATCTCTGGGTTCCTTTAATGAAATGTTCTCCATCCCTGGCAGGAAAACCATTTCCCTGAAAAATATAAAATCCATTGCTGAGCGCTGCAGCGAGAATTAACCTTGATTACCGCAGTAATTTACTAATCAAAACTGGAGACCTGCTAATCAAGCTGGAATTGCCAGCTGCTTGATTTTTATAGTAACATAACCAAAACTGAACATTTGGTAAACAAGGGGTATGGGTGTGATGGGGAGACTGGGACAAGGTGAGGGAGGGGCAGGGCTGTCCTAGGACTGGGAGGAGGCTGACATGTGCTCTGTTGACCAGGCAGAAGAAACAGCAGAAACAGACAGAAATGCAGAAACTTCTTCTGAATGGGACAGCCCATTGGAACTCATACAGAGTGAGTACTGAGGCAAAACCAGGTTTTTCACAATATGGTTTGTTTCAGGTTTGGGCTCTTGGACACTGGCTTCTTTGAGTAGTTTATCTGGGGAGGCAATGGCAACCAAAGTCCATGGGGGAGCAAGGAAGTGAGACAGGGAAGAGAAGAAAACCGGATGGATTTGTGAGCAGGCTGCTGCTAGGGGTAACTGGAGCTCAGATCTGCTGAGACCCCTGGGGACGTTGTGCAGAACGGGGCACAGAGTGATCCCACCCAAAAGAGGATGGATGCTCCTGGGGATATTAACTCCGCAGCGCTTCTGAGCTGCCTGTCCTGGAGGGTTGGAGGAACTTGCAGTAGAAATTGGTCCACAAATGAGCCCTGTGAGTGTTGTGGAGATGTGGATGGCACCAACTGCCTCGAATTGTATTTGCTCCCCTGCACGGCTCGTCCTTGAATTTCACTCCCTTAGCAAACATCAGCCACTCTGAAATGCGCCTTTTTGAAGAAGAAGGCACCATACTCTCTCACACTTCGGTGCTTTCGTCCATGCTGTTCACTCCGACATGGATGATGTCAGCTAAGGGGGCTCTCCCCGGGCCGCATGACCTGTGGTGTGCCCAGAGCACCTTTTGTTTCAGCCCCTAATGGCACCTGCCACTCCGTGCACTTCCATTTCTATTTCCCTCCCCTCCTGCTAGACTGAAAATAACAGGAGGGCTGGACTGTGCTTTTCCCTGCATTCCTCCAGTCTAGAAGAATACTTGGCAAATGGGTTCTCAATAAATCTATGCCAATCAGTTGACTGACAAATGAGCCTGGATCGAAGGCTACAGAAGAATGTCCCTGCCCAGGACCAAGGGTCTTCGTAAACATGAGCCTTCCAAGTTGCAAATGCCCTTTGTCTTGCGTGACCACTTCACTCTCCAGTCAGGAGATAGGTAAGAAAGGAATAATTATGATATGCCTCCCACACAAGATGAAACAGACCTGAGTTCAGCCTCAGCTATGAGGGACAGCCACTTCATCAGCACCAGATTCTAATGGCCAAGCCCAGAACTGAACCCAGACAACCTGACTCAGAGCTGCTGATGCTTCCTGAACCAGAGAGCAGTGTCATCTGTGCAAGGATGCAGCACAAGGGTCCCGGCTCAAAGACCACACCCACCTCTGAGTTCCCTTCCTGGCCCCAAGGTGCTGAGCTGCGCAGCAGGTAAAGATGTGCACACTGGAGTTGGTCTTGATCCCCCTCTATCCCAGACTCTCAGTGAGTATTTAATCATTAACAACAATAACAAGAACACTCTGTATTTAGCACCTCTCCCTGAAAGGAGTGCCTGCTGGCTGCTGTGCAGGGAAAGATGGGTTCAAGAGGCAATGCTGGTTGCTGGTGATGAGAAGGCCTGATTGGGGGCTCAGCAGCGCACAGGTAATGACAGCATAAGTTTAGACAAGAGGAGGTGGACACCAGGAAGGTCGTAGAAAGTCAAAGAGAGTAGGGGAAATTGTTCACCTGTTTGCATTGCTATAAAGGAATGCCTGAGACTGGGTAATTTATAAAGAGAAGAGGTTTATTTGGCTCATGGTTCTGCAGGTTGTACAGAACCTGCATGGGGCTGGCACTGCTTTCTGGTGAGGCCTTGGGAAGCTTCCAGTATGACAAAGGGGGAAGGGCAGCCAGCGTACCTCATGGGCGAGAGGAACAAAAGTGGGGGAGGAGGTGCCAGGCTCTTTCAAACAACCAGCTCCCCTGTGAACTCGGAGTGAGAACTCCCTCATTATGGTGAGGATGGCACCCAGACACTCATCAGGGATCAGCCCGCATGACCCAAACAACTCCCAGTAGGCCCCACCTCCAATATTGGAGTTCCCTTCTTTACCTAAGATTTGGAGGGAACAAAAGATCCAAATCATATCAGGAAACAACCACGGCACATCTCCCCAACCCCAGCCTGGGCTGGCCCAGGACTGCTGCTCAGCACTGAGAAAGGAGGTCCAGAAGGCTTCTGGCCAATGGGAGTGAAACAAAGCATGCAGGAGGGTCAGAGAATGGAGCCTCTCCCAGGCACTGGCACCGAGCGGGGCCTGGAAAAGAGACCAGGAAGAGGACTGGCTAGCCGGGAGGAGGCTGGGCCGGTGAGTGCAAGAGCAAGTGAGGAAAGTCTAAAAGATCCAAGCAGTCCACATTACCGGAATATCCTCCGAGGGATTTCCGCAGGTCTCGCCGCCTGGAGTTCCCCCAGAGGTTGGGGAAAAAACCTTTGTGAGCAGTTAGTTGTTGGTCACCCACACATGGTGTCATGGAGGTGCTGATTTGGAGACATTCACCCTCCAGCACCATGGACAAGGAGAGCAGGGGCTTCCAGGGAAAAAAAAAATGTCTTCTATTTCTCAGGGTCCCCTCTAAAGTACCAAGAGGGTAGGAACCTGCAAGGAGACTTCAAAAGGCTGGGCCAGCATTCTGTCCCCACCTAGGGAAGAGGCAGCTGCCCATCCTACAGCCTGGGCTCTGAAATCATGATTTCAAGCAGTAGCAACAGGAAAGAGGAGACTGCCCTTCCCCAGTGAACACGTTCCAAAGTTGCTCAGTCATGAGCATGGCCAGTAACAGCCAAGGAAAAGGGCCCAGAGGCTGCTGTGGACACAAAGACATTGCCATTGCCACGTGCATGCAGCTGACCGCCCCCAGCCACCTGCCTGTGCTGGGTAAAGCCAAGAGTCAGGGCTCTTTAAATTAACTATTTTTTTTTTTTCTTTTTGAGACAGAGTCTTGCTTTGTCACCCAGGCTGGAGTACAGTGGTGTGATCTTGGCTCACTGCAACCTCCGCCTCCCAGGTTCAAGTGATTCTCCTGCCTCAGCCTCCCGAGTAGCTGGGATTACAGGCGTGCGCCACCACACCCGGCTAATTTTTGTGTTTTTAGTAGAGACGGGGTTTCACCATGTTGGTCATGCTGATCTTAAACTCCTGACCTCAAGTGATCCACCCACCTTGGCCTCCCAAAGTGCTGGGATTATAGGTGTGAGCCATTAACTTTTAATTACTCAAAGAATACATGAACACATTATTGTTATAAAATATTAAAACATTACAGATAAGACTAAAGTCCTCTCTGACCCTCTCCCATCCCAATCCCCCGTATATTCTGTATTATCATAATTATCTGTGGGTGTGTGGCCTTCAGGACATGTTCTTTGTATTTAGACGGAAAACGTACAGCATTGGTAGGAGATGAGGGACTGGGACTGTCCTCCTTGCCGTTCTTGTTCTCTACATAAACATGACGTGGACACTTCTCTGTTACTCAGAGGCAAACCATACATCTTGTATGTGGTCACTATGCACCATTTCCCTGTTGTGGGGCTGTCTGGATAGTTTTGGCTTTTGATGTTTACTGCACCATGCTATGGGAAGCATCCTTCCGTGGGACTTGTTGACTGCCATTTTCTGAGAGTACACACCCAGTGTGGAAATGCTGGAACAGCAGAAGATCGGCACGTTGATAGCCATGCTAGAGGTTGCCAACTTGCTGTCCTAAGGGCTTGTAAGTTCTGTGCACCCCTACCCAGTTCTCACATCCTCCCAATCCTTTATATTGTCAGATTCAAAAGTTTTGCCAATTTGGAGCCATAGAATGCTGTTTTAGTTCATACAGCCTGGACCACTGGTGAAATTGAGCAGCTTTTATTTATTGATCATTGGCTTTTGTCTAAGAAGTCTTAGCCTTGACCTGTCTTTCTATTGAGGTGTTTGTCTTTTTCTTATTTGTAGTTTTCTGTGTTCACACACACACACACACACACACACACACTCTAGACACTGATCCTTTCAGTTTGTAATGACTCTGGAAGTAATGTCTTAATGGATTTTCTCCTTCTCCATCTTCTTTTCATCACTATTCTTCTCCTTTTTCTTCTTGGGAAAATCCAGACAATGTTGAAGAAGCATGTTTACCTTTGGCATATTCTGGAAACTTCTTTCTCATCTTACCTCTGCAAAACGGAAAGTGCAAGTCTAATATTTGCAGCTTATGGAGCTAAGCAACTTTTCTAATCTGTTTTCTTGAAGCTCTATGATTGATAAAAGCCATGGATTCTGATCATTCCAAAGGACAGGAATGCCACGTATCGCCCCTGCCCGCACATCCCTGGTGTGCAAGGCAGATGTGACTAATTCATCTGTAAACTCCCTTGTCCTAAGCCTGGTTCAGCCTCAGAACCCTTCTTAACAATAGTGGCCACCACCATGACTCGGCTGGAGTTGGCTTGTAAGAAAATCTATACGCTGTCACTGCCTCAGCTTAATCAAGTACATTTTAATCATCCCAGTTAACAGGGGTTTCAAAGCCTCCCTACCTCACCATGATTAACTCATCAGAGTTTTCATTAAAAAGAAAAACTAGCTAATTGGTTTGACCTCTCCATTTAGGAAAATGATAATAATAACAAGCTAACATTTATTGAGTGGTTACTATGTGCCAGACAGTGTGTAAAATGCTTTACACGTATTTTCTCATTGAATCTGACAGCAGCTACTTAAGTGGAATAGTGTCATGTCACGGGAAAAAGGCAAAAACAGCGTCTCTGCTGCTCTGAACTTGACCCTTTCCTCTCCTACGATGTGAGCTGCAAGAAGTCAGCTTTTCCTTCTGCCTGAACCATTATTATGTAGCATGTTTATCCTCTGATATGCTCAAAACTGGCTGCGGCACCATGAGCTTTCTTGTCTTCGTGATCCAGAATGCAGGTTGCAGATTGGTAGAGAAATGATAGAAAGAGATTTCACTTGGAAAGTCCTGCTGCCTGTAGCTGATGGTGTCCCAACCAGATCGCCTTCAGCAGGCTGCAGTCCATGCACCTCACAGCCGCTATTAGGTTGATGCAAAAGTAATAGTCATTGCATTGGCAAAAACCCTAAATCATTTCTCTCAAGTTCAAAGTGCCACGAATCTCTAGGGCAGGGGCAAAATGTCACCAGTCTCTTTGCTAAAACATATCAAGAGTCTCCTTTGCTCCAGTTCTCAACAAGTTCCTCATCTCCAGCTGAGACCACCTCAGCCTGGATCTTATTGTCCATATCAGCATTTTGGGCAAAGCCATTCAACAAGTCTCTAGGAAGTTTCAAACTTTCCCACATTTTCTTGTCTTCTTCTCAGCCCTTCAAACTTTTCCAATCTCTGCCTGTTACCCATTTCCAAAGTTGCTTCCACATTTTTGGGTATCTTTTCAGCAACACCCCCAATATACTGGTACCAATTTACTGTTTAGTCTGCTTTCACACTGTTGATAAAGATGTACCTGAGACTGGGAAGAAAAAGAGGTTTCATGGGACTTACAGTTCCACATGGCTGGGGAGGCCTCAGAATCATGGCTGGAGGTGAAAGGCACTTCTTACATGGCAGCGGCAAGGGAAAATGAGGAAGAAGTGAAAGTGGAAACCCCTGATAAAATCATCAGATCTCGTGAGACTTACTCATTATCATGAGAATAGCATGGGAAAGATCAGTTCCCATGATGCAATTACCTCTCCCTGGGTCCCTCCCACAACACATGGGAACTGTGGGAGCCACGATTCAAGATGAGATTTGGGTGGGGACACAGCCAAACCATATCACCATACATTTCAAAGACCACCCAGAACCGGTTCTGAATTCTATGAGCCTGGCTCTCCCCTGGCCAGCACCTCAGTTTCCTAGACTGTCAGCCTCCTAGCTGCCTGAGGTACTCATGTTCTCAGATACCTGAGTCCTTCTGTTTTTTTCTATTAACCTTGGGCCCCATCGACACAGTATCTGGTGAAGTAGTTCTCTTGATAAATCAGAAACAAAACACAACAAAAATCTAACTACAACCACCACCAGTATCCACTTACTTGTGCCTGTATTCATTGGGTATTTTTTTTTTTTGTTCCGTAGTTGAAATATCTGAGTATCTTTGTTTTAAAAACGATTAGGCTTGGCCTAGTGCACTGGCTCATGCCTATAATCCCAGAGCTTTGGGAGACACCGGAGGATCATTTGAGACTAGAAGTTTGAGACCCGTCTGAGCAATGTAATGAGACCCTGTTTCTACAGAAAAACATGAAAATTAGCTGAGCACTGTGGTGCATGCCTATAGTCCCAGCTACTTAGGAGGCTGAGGCAGGAGGATTGCTTGAGTCCAGAGAGGTGGAGGCTGCAGTGAGCCATGAATGCACCACTGCACTCCAGCCTGGGCAACAAAGTGAGATTCTGTCTCTAAAATCAAACGCATAAATAAACAAAACACTATTAGGCTTTATTTAGTTATAAATTACCCAAATCGCCACCTGAGTTCTCTCCCTTTGCTTTTCAATATGTAAACATACCTTGAATGCTAAAAGAGAATTTTTTTTTTCTTCATCCTCAGAAACCCTAATAAAGTCCAGGGCAGAGGGCATCAGACCCATTTTTGATGTGAAGAAACCAAGTCAGAGAGGGTGGCTTGCCCATGAGGTCTCCATCTCGGAAACATCAAGGGTCCACTAATATCTGGGTTGAAAAATTCCTTTCCCAGGCTGCTCCGAGCTCCTGTCTGAGCCTCTCTCCCCAGCCCCTCCCTTCCCTGGGCCAGGAGTCAAAGCCTGCCCTGAAGTGACAAATGTGAAACCCCCAGTTCAACTCTGTCAAAAACCACTAGGGTCTGCCCCTTCCCCAGGGCTTCCGCTCATACACCCCAGGGGCTGGCTGAGCACCAAGACAATGTTTTTTGCCTTCCTTTCCATCTTGCTGGATGCCTCCTGGACAGAGCTTTGTTTAACTCTCCCTGCAGTTCCCCTGGAAGTCTGAAGAATTTGCAAAATGACCCCAGGACAGGGCTTGTAGTCAACTGGTCCTCTCCTACCCCTCACCTGGGGACAAGTGCCATTTTTTAGAATTTCATCCGGAGGTGGCAAACTAGCTAGAGGTGAAAAGTCACATTGAGAAAGAGACCAAAGTTCAATTATTTGAAACCCAGGTTTCTCTGTCTTCTGCATCCGTATTTGGGACGATGGCTGTCTTTCAGGAGGGCAGATGATCCCTTAGCACTCAGGACTGGAATACCGGGCGAGAACTTCGAAATGGGAGAGTGCAGGAGGGAAGGCTCCCTGGAGCGTTTTCACATTGCTGCAGGGTTGTCTCCAGGTTCGTGTCAATTTATTCTGCAATCAAGAGCAATCCTCCTCACTTTGCCAAATCATGCAATAGTTCTCTCCCATTACAACAAGGAATGGGAGATGGTAAACAAACAGCATTACGACGTCACAAATCAATTTTATTGAAAACGTATTAGGTTTCAGTACAACCGAAGGATCAGACACCCAAGGAGAGAAAGGCAGGGGAGAGGAGACAGCGCACCAAGATTTACTTCTGAGTGCTACAAAATATTGAACTAAAAATAACATTAAAGATGAAATTTGTAATGAATCTCAAGCTGCTAAATTCCCCAAGGCTGGTTCTGCCAAAGGCTTTGCTGCAATCCTCTGTTCTTTCCTGTCTTTATTTAAATATTTTATACAGTTGTCTATGTCCATGTGCAGTGTGAACTGTCATTTATATTTCAGTCCACTTTAAAATGGATCTGAGGCTACTTCAAGCTGAGCGCCGCACGGAGTGGATCTGCGCGGAGAGTTAGGTTGGAATGGGGAGGATAAATGAAGACGGATCCTTAATGTACTTTTTGTGTACTTATATTTGCCTGTCATGTTTTCTGCCTTAAACCTGATTTGTAATTCTATGGGTTTTGTGACATTATGATAAGATGCGATCCGTGGAAAACTCACATTTAGCCGGGACGTTGATGGGCATTTGAGTTAAAGAGAGTGGTTGACGGGAGAGAGGCAGGATTCGGACCCCGCGGCTTAATGCTTAGTGGAACAACTTGCTTGGTCTGGAGCTGTAGTATTTCATGCTTTTCTATGCATTAGACTTCGCCAAAGTGAAATTTTGGAAGAATAAAACATTTCCAAGATAAATTCAATTTTGCCCTGTGTTGAACTGAACTTTCTATGTCACTTAATGATGTAGGAGAGCTTGGGTAGAAAAGTGCATTTTCTTAGTTGGCACACCAAGGAGGCAGGCTGAGAGTAAGTCGGGAGGCCAGGTGTGAAGGTAGAGGAAGGAGGGCTGGATTGGGAAACGCGGACGGCCCTGTAGGGTCTTATCCTCATCCCACAAAAACGTGTGTGTGCGCGCGCACCGCGGGCAAGCACAGATCCCTGATACAGTTCTCCATTTGGATTCTACAGCGGGGGAGAAGTCAGAGGTGCTGGCCACGCCCAAGCACTGCAAAGCACAATTCTGGGGTGACAGAAATGTAGGTAGGGGGACAGGGTTCTCTGCAGCCTCCTCCCTTTTGCAGACTGACTGCCAGGTAGCACCAGGTTTCACTATCGGCCTTCCTGGGCAGTGCCTCTCCTTGCGGCGCAGACTGAGTAGAAGGAATTCTGCTCCATTCTGCTTCTGGCCCCTCACCTCCCTGGAGAATGCTCTCCTCCTGGACCAACCAACACCTCCTCCTTTGGGGCCCCTCCAGTGCTCAAGATCCCGGTGCCTGTGGATGTTGCTAGCAATGCGCCCATGGGATCTGAGGGCATCTTCTGAGAGGGAGGCCGTGGTTCACGTAGGAACATTTGTGGGAGCACAGGGACTCAGGTGTAAAAGCAGTCCCAGGGTCTCCCACCCTGCCTTTTCTCTCACAGCCATTGGTCTAGAATACATATATCATACCCATGTTTTCCCAGAGGGTGCAGGAAATACCTGAAAGTGTTGGGAGGCTCTTTCTGCCCTGGCCTTTCTCCCTGTCCTCCCATATCTTCATGTTGTATCCAGCAAATATCATGGCAGTCAGACTGGGCTGGTCCCAGACCTCACTCAGACATCTACTGCTGTGTGACAGTGGAAAATCAGCCAGCCTCTCTACAGAAGGTTAAATGAGGCCCCAAAATAGCATGTCCACCTGCCACCCTCAACATCGGCGAATGTGTCCTTATTTGGAAAAGGGGTCTTCGTAGGTGGAACTAAGTGAAGGATCTAGAGATGAGATCATGCTGGATTATGCAGGGGGGCCCTACATCCAAGGACAAGCGCTCTTTTAAGAGATGGAAGAGAAGACCAAGAGATAAGAGGAAAGATGACATGAAGACGCAGGCAGAGACTGGAGCGAGGCAGCCACAAGCCCAGCAACACCTGGAGCCAGCAGGAAAGGCAAGGAAGGCCTCTCCCCTAGGGCCTTTGGAGGGCACAGAGCCCTGTGGACAATTTGATTTCAGGTTTCTGGCCTCCAGAACGGTGGCAGAATGAGTATCTCTTGGCTTAAGCACTCCTCCAGTTACTGTTCTCTGACAGCAGCCCTGGGAAGCGAATATGTCCTCTAAACCTCAGGTTCCTCACCTAAATGGCGTAGTTGTCGTCCCTGCAGGAACTCTGGAGATGTAGACATGTGGGGTGCAGAGGAAGCTAAGCAGAGCTGCCAGCGCCAGGGCCACCTCCCTTCCTGCCCTGATACACTCCTTTTAATAGCCAAATGTTCTGGGACAACTTGTGGCCCTGTTCCTTCCTTCTCTCCACAGGGCACCCTGCTTTACCTTCAAAGCCCATGTCTTTCAAGAAGCCCACAGAGCCCTTCCCCTCATGACAGGGGTGGCTTTACCCTCAGGGTCAGCAAGACTCAGCCCCAGGCCCTGCTGGGCCACGGGGAGTTGGAGGAGCCCCTCTCTCTCCATGCAAAAGCTGTGGGAGGCCTTCAAGCCCATGCATGGGGCTGCACCACTCCCATCACAGCTGCTGCTACGTCCAGATGCCCTTTGGCTGCTAGGAACAGAGGCCTGCTCATTGGTTCTTAAGCAAGGAAGTAAACCCTGTTAGGAGGCAGAGACCTTTGGGGAAACCCAAGGCAGAAAGGTTCCCAGCCTGGACCTGGGAACACGAGGAGCCCCAGGTTGGCATCTCTTCTCCCTCGGCTCTCCTGGGTCTCCTCTGTGTGTCAGCTGTCTCTGTGTTTTTAGGACAAAATGAAGAAACCCATGGTCTGTAAGTCACTGGCACCCTGATGACAGGAAGCTGGCTCCCAGGGCCTCCCTGCCTTAACTCCAAATCCCCCACAAACAGAAGACTGGCATGGCTTGGCTCAGATATCCACCCTACTTCTTTTTTTTTTTTTTTTTTTTTTGAGACGGAGTCTCGCTCTGTCGCCCAGGCTGGAGTGCAGTGGCGCGATCTCGGCTCACTGCAAGCTCCGCCTCCCGGGTTCACGCCATTCTCCTGCCTCAGCCTCCCGAGTAGCTGGGACTACAGGCGCCCACAACCGCGCCCGGCTAATTTTTTGTATTTTTAGTAGAGGCGGGGTTTCACCGTGGTCTCGATCTCCTGACCTTGTGATCCGCCCGCCTCGGCCTCCCAAAGTGCTGGGATTACAGGCGTGAGCCACCGCGCCCGGCATATCCACCCTACTTCTAATCTGCAGACTGGTAAGAAGGTCACACAGCATAACCCAGCCTGGGATGTTCTTCCTGGCAACTGGGATGAGTTCTTGAGAATGGCAATGGGGTGGGGTTGGTGGGGGTATGGGTAGGGAAAATCCTCTTCTTAAACCTAAGAAAACCTAACCAACACCCACCACCCCATCAGATTCCAGCCTCTGTAACCTGGTGAGTCTCTTTGGGTGGGGGTCCAGGCTGCCCAAGGGTACTTGCTTCTCTGCAGCGATGTGATGATGTTGCTAGTACTAAAGAGGGTGGTTGGCGATGAAGGGAAAAGGCTTGGATTGAAACTTCAGCATCCTGTGTATCTATAAAATATCCCCCGCACTGGGACCCATGTTCCCAGCAGGACTCTCCCAGAGGCCCTCCTCAGGATACTTGTATCCTGGGACTCCTGGGGTGTGAAAGCCCACAGAGCACTCTCCTTCGCGATTGCGGTAGCTTTACCCTCAGGGTCAGCAGGACCCAGCCCTGGCCCCTGCTGTGCCTCTGGGAGCTGGAGGAACATGGACCTTGCACACAGGGGCCCTGGGACTCCACCAAGACCACGCATGAGGCTGTGCTGCCCCAGCCACCACCACTGCTGGGACCAAAGCTCCTTTGGCTGCAAGAACAGAAGCCTGCTCACTGCGTCTTAAATAAGAAGGCAAACTTTGTTGTTAGGAAGCAGAGACTTTTGGGGGAATGCAAGGCAGAAAGGGCAGCCCTCCCAGGGTCTTGGAGTAGACCAAAGCCTGAGAAGTCCAGAAAGACTAACGGCCAGCCTTGCTCTCCCTTCTGTGCACAACCAGGCCCTGCATAAACACAAGTCCCTGGCTAGGAGCTCAGTCATGAGAGGCAGCGTTTCATAGCAGAGAATTCCCAGTCCTGGCTTCCACACCCTGGCCTCTGGCCATCCTTCTCCCTTCCCATGTCCTCAGTTGGGTCACTTATTCTCTTGGATCCTCAGTCTCTTCATCTGTGAAATGGCCATCAGAGGCCAACCTCTGGAGGGCAGGGAGCCTCCCCTGACATTCTGTGACGATCAGAATCATTGTATTGATGCAATCACCTCAGTGAGAATCGGGGCCCCAGCATGAGGTCCTTTGGCTTGCTTGTTTTGAAAGTAGAATTTAGGCCAGGTGGCTCATGCCTGTAATACCAGCGCTTTGGGAGGCCAAGACAGGAGGATTGCTTAAGGCCAGGAGTTTGAGACCAGCCTGGGTAACCTAATGAGACCGTGTTTCTACAAAAAATA
Organism: Macaca fascicularis; assembly: GCF_037993035.2. NCBI lineage: Eukaryota > Metazoa > Chordata > Mammalia > Primates > Cercopithecidae > Macaca > Macaca fascicularis. The sequence continues at coordinate 38,656,811 of NC_088393.1, read as the reverse complement.
AAAATAAAAAAAAAATAAAAAACTAGCTGGGTATGATGGTGTGCATCTGTGTTCCAACTATTCCGGAGGCTGAAGGGGAGGATGGCTTGAGTCCAGGAGGTAGAGGCTGCAGTGAGTGGTGATCATGCCTGGACAACAGTGTGAGACCTTGTCTCTTAAAAACAAAACAAAACAAAAACCCCGAAAAACCAGATCTTCCACTGGCAGGTGTGGCACGAATCCTCTGAATCCCCTGGAATACAGGGTCGGGGGAGCTGCAGGGGCACATAGGCCCCGTGCCCCTCTCTGGTCTCACACAGAGCAGAGCCGTGCTCCGGGAGGGCTGAGGCCAGGGTGGCCTGTTCGCCTTGCTGGAGTTCTTCTGGGTCAGCTCCCAGTGGGACCAGGCCTGCCCTGTCCCCTCTTTGTCCCCCTAATCTCTTTTGTATTTCTTCACTGACCCCAGCCACAGATCTGACTCGTAACCTGCTTTCTGTTCACAGAACTCAGGCCTTCAGTGAATGATTAGGCATTCACACTGAGGGATGACAAAGTGACGATGAGCTCTCAGAAACCTCCAGGCGACAGGAGGAGGTGGGCTGGGCTGGGCTGGGCCTGTCTCCCAGGAGGCCACAAAGCCGCAGGCTGATCTGTGACCCCGAGCGCTTCCTTACCAGGAAGGACACGTGTCCTGGGGACGTTGGCAAAAAAGTGGTAGAACAGGGACAAGAGAATGAGCCTCTGTGGTGTGAATACTTAAGGCCATATCCAAAAGGCCTGATGACCTAGGAAACTAGATGTGACAAGCAGCACAGCGCTTCTCAAGACACTAGGTCCCAGCCCCCGGAACCTGCGGATGTCACTCTTTGAGGAAAAGGGGGCCTCTGTTGATGTGATTAAGAAAAGAATCTTGAGATGCAAAGATTATCCTGGTGGGACTTAAATGCAATGACAAGTGACCTTAAGGGAGGAAGGCAGAGGGAGGCTTGACACAGACAGAGGGCAAGTCTCTGTAAAGATTCAGCAGGGAGAAATTCGAAGGTGCTGGCACTGAAGCTGGAGTGATCCAGCCACAAGCCCAGGAACACCGGAGCCAGCAGAAGCCAGAGGAGGCAAGGAACGGATTCTGCCTGGGAGCCTCCAGAGGATGCAGAGCCATGCGGCACTTCAGTGTGGGCCCAGTGATGCTGAGTTCAGTCTCCTGGCCTCCAGAACGGTGAGAGTACAAATGTCTGTAATTTTAAGTCTCCATGTGTGTGGTCATTGGTGCAACAGCCACAAGGAAACTAACAGGCCACACAGGACAGGTCTGTCTCCACCCCTGCAAGAACACCAGCTCCCAGAGCACTGGTGGGGGCTCTGTTCCCAGGGTCCAGGAGTGGTGTCACACACAGACTTGGATTGCGCCCTGGGTTTCTTAAGAGTGGCTCTCCACAGTCAGATGCAAGTGCCTGGAGGGCTAAGGCTGTGTGCTCTCCATCCCTGCGTGTCTGAAACTCAGCACGGGGCCTGGCACAGGGAAAGGGCTCTCACGAGCGACTTGTGAATATCAGCACGAGCCAGCAGTGAATGGACATTGAGCCAGAAAATCAGCAGAACAGGTTCTGCCACATGGACGGCAGAGGTCTCACGGCATCATCACGCATCGTTAGTTAACTTGCATGCAGTGGAGCTTTTCAGATATGTGCTTTGCCTTCCCAACAAGCCTTAAAAGTTCCTTAAGATGGGGACCTCCTCCCTCGCAGCAGAGATCTACACAAGGCTCGGCAAACAGGAAATGCTCAACAAAGATCCACTGGCTGCCTGGCCAGTGGGTGGATGGCATTGCCTGATTGGGAAATGTCAATTTCCCAACTGAGCATCCATCCACCCATCAGCCTCAAGTGCACAGGCCTGTGAGTCCTATTTGAAAATGTAGAGCGCATGAGTCTCCAACTGCAGGCTCTGTAAGTCTGGAGAAGGCCAAGGAAGCTGCATTTTTAATTTTGAAACCAAGGTCAGGTTGCAAGGCCACCTATGGGAGAGGCTGCTGAAGACACCTGAAGTTGAACTAATGAAGGTTTATAGCTTCCCACGGACTGGCTGCTGGAGTTGAGAGTTTGCTCTCTGCTTAAGCATAGACGTGATTTTTGGGAAAAAAAATGTAGAAGTGATAACGCAAAATTATCTGGCTCCATTTGGGGAGGAGCCCAGCTGGACACCGCTCAGGATCTAGTTGTTTGTGCTGATGCCCCCTGGCAAAAGCAATTGCTCAAGAGGAAGCACAGCAATGCAGTGCAGAGAAAACTGCAACTCGACACTGAGTGAATGCAGGGTGAACACACGGAGGAGTTTCGGTGTAAACACATCCTTTTTGAGGGTTGGCGATTATTTCTGAAAATTACAGATTTTCAGTGTTTGCTTTGGTAGGAACAGCTGCCACTCTAAGAGCCAAACTCTAAGCCAGAAAATATTGTGCTTTGAGATGAGTGTTCTTGTGTTTGAGATGAAGCAGGAGCTCCCTGCAGCCTGGCACCTGCTGGGTGTGCTGGCCGGCTCCCTGCTAGTTTCCAACCTGGGTGCCCTATGCAGAGAGATCATCCTAGTGAGAGATCACCTAGTGGGAGATCACACTGCCTTTTCCTCCAGGAAAGTGCAGAGGCTGCCCCGAGTGGACACACTGCAATCCCACAATTAGGGACCACAACATTCACTTAAGAGCTGATGAGGTGGACAGCAGAAATAAGGCAAAGCATGGAACCAGGCATCAGAAAGCTATTGAAACCTCAGCAAGGCTCCTTCCCCTCTCTGATCCTCAACCTTTCCATCTGTTAAATGAGGGAAGTGAACTCTGTCCATATGGGATACTTCATAAAAGATGTAGTTGAAAGGTTTTAGGTAGTAGATGGACAACTCATTAAATAACAGTAACACCACTTTGAGAAATTTGTCCATACTTTAATTCTTTCTGTTCCTCTGATGATATCCAAGTAGAAGGCTTCTTTTGGTGCCAGGATCTCTTTAACATCATTCTCACATTTTGCTCATCTCTTTTAACAAAAAAAAAAAAAAAAAAGGAACAGACTTAAGGCTCGTGGCTGTAAGACAAGCAAAAGTATCTAGCTAGCCTTTAATAATGTCTTCTTGTTTTCATTGTATTCAAGGCAAGTGATCAAGGTTTTACACCTATGGTAATGACAGAAAGGTTTGTTTCAAATAAATGTGTGTGAGCACAAAGAATGAGACAAATTGAAGAGGTGCGTTAGGTCAATGTAAATGCAGATGTTAGGGGGAGAGTGCTATCAGGTGCCTGATGTTTGGGAGTTCCTGTACCTCCCTAACCCTAAACACGTTTCCAGCTCACCTTTCCACCAGCCTTACGAAGAGCAGTCACTGTTGCTACAGGCTACATCTTGTCCCTGATTTTCATTTAGGAGCTAGACTTGCAGTGACCCTGGGCCATCTAGCACAGTGATTGCCTTTCTATTCCTGCTGAAAACTCTAGCCTGCGGCCACAGAAAGTACCTTGCCCATTCTTGCCACTGACATCTGCAGTCTCCTATGCTCCCTTGACACTTTAATATTCCTATCAAAAGACATATATCTGGGTGTCTGTGCTACGTGAGAACCCAGCAAGTTCTTCCTCCTGCCTGTTTACATTAAAAATACTCATTACAATTCAAATGACTTTCAAATTATGCTCATCTGGATTTCTGTGCTTTATAAAGACTCCCATGCCTATCTCTTTCTGGGGTTATAAGTTAAAATATTTTTATTATGATAAAAACTGCTTTAAAGGCTCTGCAGACATTTGCTAAACTGTAGATACTACAGCTTGATGCTGAATAAGCTCTCCCTCAGCCCACCCCAAAAGAAGGGAAACTGAGGACAAGGGCCCCTGCAAACGAATGTTGTGTTGAGCATCAGCTTGAGTCCTGGTAGTACAGCAAGTGTCAGTACTACGTGCAGCAGCTGTGAGTTAACGCTATCCACCACTGACTGTGTAGAGGGAATTACTAGCACTGGCCACCCTCAAAAAGAATGCTTGTATTCCCCATCAGTGAATAAAAGGCACAGGAAAATATATTTTAGCTAGTATGAGAGGGAACTTACTAACACTCAGAGCTTTCGGCAGGGAAATGCGGAGAGATCACCCTAACACTGCCTTCAAAGGTAGTGAGCCACGAGTCTCCACAAGTCTCCACAGGAGGATCCCAATCAGAGACTCGGTGGCCACCTGACTCTGTAAAAGCAATTTGTGGCCGGGCGCGGTGGCTCACACCTGCAACCCCAGCACTTTGGGAGGCCGAGGGGGTGGATCACTTGAGGCCAGGAGTTCGATATCAGCCTGGCCAACATGGTGAAACCCCGTCTCTACTAAAAATACCAAAATGAGGCCGGGCGTGGTGGCACATGCCTGTAATCCCAGCTACTCAGGAGGCTGAGGCAGGAGAATCGCTTGAACCTGGGAGGCAGAGGTTGCAGTGAGCCGAGATCGCGTCACTGCACTTCAGCCTGGGTGACAGAGCAAGACTCCATCTCAAATTAAAAAAGCAAAAAGAAATCTGAGCACTGGATTTGTGGATTGCATCCCCATCCAGCTCTGAGAGTGTGCATTCAACTCTGCATTAGACACGAGTTGTGGAGGCAGACGAATGACACCCAGCTCAAGTTGAATTCAATGAACTATATTGGTAGACAATGGGACTGCAAGTCCAGGTATAGCAGGATCCAGGTGTTCGGATGACATCATCGAGAAGTTGTCTCTCTTCTCCCTCCTATCTGGTTTCCCAGTGGCTTCATTCTCCAGAAAGCAGCAAAGTGCCTTCCAGTTGCTCCAGGCCAGCACCCTATCAGCTGAGCAGCCTGAGCAGGAAAGAAATTCTTCCCCTGTTGGTCCAACAAAGGTCTTCCCCAATTGGGTCCACCCAATTGGTCCAACAAAGGTCTTAAGGTTTGCCTAAGAAATAATCAGAAACTCACAAAAACCTATATGTAAGAGCATTCACTTATATCTACAGTCTACTGCAAGATAATTGAGATGACTTAAACGTTCCAAGATGGAGAATGGGTTAAATAAATAGTAATATATCCAAATGATGGAATACTATGCAGCCAGTCAAAGGTATATTTCCAGGGAACAATAATGATATAAAACTGTTCTTGATATATTGTTAAGCAAGATACAGAAGTAAATAAATAATAAGGTAATACTAATTAGGTCACAAAAATTTTGTTACAAAATATTTATTAATTAAAAACTGGATGCAAATGCACCAATATATTTTCTCTGAGTAGAGGGATTACAGATGATATTATTTTTAAACATTTTTAAATTTTCTACATTTTACACTATTAATATATATTACTTTATATACTTAGAAAAAGGTAAACAAATATTGTTTTAAAAGCTGGACTGGTATGAGTGGCCAACAAGTAGATTCTCAACTTAGGCAGCAGAAAGACCCACAGAAATTACTCCTGTGAGGCTGAGGACCTGCCGATGTGCTCTGGCCCAGCCCCCAGATGCTCCAGCTGCTCGTTCCTGTCTCATCCTTGGGTGATGGTTGTGGCCCCAGCCAAGAGACAGTGTGCAAGGTCATGGCCATAGGTCTCTGAAGTGTGGTCATTCCAAATATTTAATGAGATTCCCCTGCATGTGTGCTTGCATGTACACACGCGCGCACACACACACACACAACTGTTCACACCAGGTCCATTGCTAAACCAGGCTATATGTTCAAGACAGACTTAAGGCACAGGCACTTAGAAACTTGTAGGACCGCTGTGTGTGTCTGATAGTGACATCCGTCCATTTTACATTCAGGCTTCTTAGTGAAATGTAAATAGCCTCTCCTGCTGTGAATCAAAACACATTGGTGTGTCTTCTGCTCAGCCCATGGAGGCAGCAGGGTGATGGCAGCTCACAGTACCCAACCCGAAGCAGCACAAACTGCAACACCAACTGCTCCCGAAGGCAGCCAGAATCCTGGGGCCAGAGGCGATCACCGTGGTTGTAACAGGGCCTGAATCTGTCACCATCCCCTGTCCCTCTCTCCAAGGAGACAGAGCTTAGCAATTCTGGGACCTGCCCTAGCACTGCACCTTCCCAGACCAGCCCTTCTTCTGCCAGAGTCGCTGCACCTGGCATTTCACTGTGGTGCCTGCTCTGGATCAATCCTGAGTTCCCCCTTCTCCTACTTTTTTTTTTGGAAGTCATTTGGGAATAGCTTTTAGGAGGATGTGAGTCTTGGCCACATATCTGAGGCCAGGAGGAGCAAGATTTAGCATAAGTCATGGAAGAAGTATGGACATCTATTAGGGATCAATTAAAAATTGTTTTAAAACACTATGAGAGTAAGAAGTGCATATAAGAACTATCAGACTGCCCAGATGTAGTGGCTCCAGCCTGTAATCCCAGCACTTTGGGAAGCCAAGGCAGGCAGATCACTTGAGGCCAGGAGTTCGAGACCAGCCTGGCCAACATGGCGAAACCCTGTCTGTACTAAAAATACAATAATTATTCAGGCATGGTGATGCACGCCTGTAATCCCAGCTACTTGGGAGGCTGAGGCACGAGGATCACTTGAACCCAGGAGGCGGAGGTTGCAGTATGCTGAGATTATGTCATTGCACTCCAGCCTGGGTGACAGAGTGAGACTCTGTCTCAAAACAAAAAACAAAACAAAACAAAACAAAAAGAACCATCAGACAAATGCATTCATTTGTTCACTGTGAGCCCACGTGGATACGCTGGATGCTGAGAACACAGTGCAGTGCAAGACTGTCCTTAACGCAGACATGGAGTGACAGACAGACACCCACAGAGTGACAGACAGACACAGAAATGCCAGGTGGGGCCATAGGTGACATCCAGTCAGGAAAAATAAGCCAGTGCTGTTCAAAAACGACAAACACCCCAAAATACTAAATACGTGAATGAATAGGTGTGCAAACACTTGCAACAGAGTGACCTGGCCTGGGCGTGGGCAGGAAAGTAATCCTCAAGGAAGTGTCCTTCAAGCTGAGATCCGAAAAGCAGGATGAGCAGATGCCAACTCCGAGATGCCCGAGGGTAGAAGGTTCCAGAGAGGAGAGCATACGCTGGGCACAGAGGGAGGGCGAGAGGGTCCTGAGGTCTTGGGGATCAAGTGCATGCAGGGATTCCGGGCCTGGCAGGAATCTTTCTGGCCGTTTCCCAGGGAGCTGTGGAAAGTGATGTTTCAGTTACTCCAGCCTGCTCAGTGTCTCTCCTCACAGGTTCATGCTCCGCCCCTGCTGAACTGGGTCAGCTCTGAGTGGAGGTGTTCAGAGGACACAGAGAGCACAGTGGTCCTGCTGGCAGGAGGTCTTAGTGCTACAGCCATGGGCACAGCGGGAGGGAATGGGGGTATTTAGTTGGAGAGACCCAGGTCTCTCCTTTCCGTGGTTCAGGCTGCCTCTCAGTGAACAGATGAAGACTCCCCACGTGGCTCCTGTGGCCTGAGAGCTGATACCCACTACAGGCAGTCCAAGGAAGTGGATGGTGGCCTAGAGGATGGACTTGAGACTGGTGAGAGCTGTCCATGGTGGCTGCCTTCAGGAAGTCGCACAGCCCCTCCTCAACTCTGGAGGCAGGTGCTGGACAGGTCAGGGGAGCTATGGAGGGGGCTTCTGCACTGAGAGCCTGCAGTTCCCCTCAGGAGGTCTCCGTGTCAAAAAGTGGAACCTAAATTCTGGCATCATCTCCATGCGTTCCCTCCCGCACCGCCTTTGGCCAAGATGAATGCGTGTGATACCACTGTCTTTTGCAAGGGGTAAGAGCAAACAACCAGACAACAGCATCAAACTAGATTAGGCACAGAGTCAACTGAGCCTTCTCAGGGTAGGTCCAGCACAATGGGTCCAGAGGCTTCAGCTGCGTCATGAGAACTGTTACAGCAGGGCTGGAGATGGAGGAAACCAGGGCCCATGGACCACCCCAGGACCACAGCCTCCTCTCAGCAACCACAGGAGAAAGCTGCTTCGCATCGCTGGAGATGAGGCCCAAGTCCCGTACCCAATACTCAGCAGCCCTTCTGGTGCCAGGCTTGGTGGCTGGAGGATGCTGGCTGACCAAGCTGGACCCCAGGTTCTCCCCGGAATGGAGGTGTGGGGAGGCAGGAGGAAGAGCCCTTTCTAATCCCACCCAAGCAACAGGGACTGAGAATATGGGGAAAATGCTTTTCTCAGAGAAAATCCAAGGTGTTGTTAGCAGAAGAAGGAGGAAAAGGAGGCTGCGACCATCGAAACCAACAGTCGTATGCATCAATAAGGAAGGTCACTCTCTTGTAGGCTCTTGTTCCTACCTTCCTACCTCGCTTCCTGCAGAAACATCTGCTTCAGTCCCAAGCAGAGAGACACCCCATCGGAAGTGCTCTTGGGCAAGGAGGGAGGAGCAGGTCACCCTATTTACATCCTCTTGTCGTGTGTTTAGAAATATCCACCTGAGAAGCCAGGGTTGAGTTTTTCAATATCCTGTGCTCAAAATTAGTTTCATTCATGTTTGCTGGTAAAGCAGCCGATGCCCTGCTCAGCTCCGGGCTGGCTTTGCCAATGTGTCCACCTTCCTTGTGACTTAAATTCTACTCCCAGAGTCCTCCAACATTACAGATTCTACTCTGAGGTGAGGAGAGAGGTGGGTTTAGGGGCTTCACATTTTGCTTTTCCTCCTGACTCTTTGCAAAAAATGGTCTGAGAAGTTTTTGACAAAAGATATTGCTTTTCTATTTTTTTGGCTGAAATATTGAATGTATCTGACTTTTCTCCCTTCTCATAGAAATATTTATGATAATGAGCCTAGGCAACATGGTGAAACCCAGTTTCTACAAAAAAAAAAAAAAAAAAAAAAAAAAAAAAGCTGGGCGTGGTCGTGGAGCACACCTGTAGTCCCAGCTACTTGAGAGGCTGAGGTGGGAGGATTGCTTGAGTCCAGGAGGTCAAGGAGGTTGAGACTGTAGTCAGCCATGATTGTGCCATTGCACTCCAGCCTGGGGAATAGAGTGAAACCTTTTCTCACCAAAAGGAAAACATTTATGATAGATCTGCTAAATAATGTATTGGAGCATGACCACAGGAGTACATTCTGTATAAGTACAACGTAGGCTACAAGATCTTAAATTATATCAACATAATCAGACTGAAAATCCTACTCAAAGTCCTACTTTTAAGTTCAAATTCAAGATCCATGTACCTCTCTTGAAGGAGTCAATATACGTAACATGATCCTTAGGATTAAAATCCAATTAATGTGGGTGTCTGGATATTTTTGAAGCTTTTTTTTCCCACCTGCGCACACACAAAACTCAACCTATTGTTTACGTTAACTTCTTAGTGTGTAAAAAATTGTTAATGGATTTTAGAGGCATCTCCCATGAGTGTATATAGTTTCTGCCTCTCTGCTAATTTCCAGGCTGGGGACCTGGATCAGGTATAGAGTGCAACTAGGGCAGACGGTCAAGGCGGGTCACCTTTGCGAGGGTAAGAACCAATCTGACGTGCTCTGAGCAAACCTCCGTGTCTTCTATGTTCCCTTCCGCACTTCTTTTCCAGGAAGACCAGCTGTCTATTCCTCCACGCTGCCTCTGGCCCAAAGGCCTGGCCAGTGAGCACCATATGACTAATTCAGACTAATTGTCATGGATCAAATAGCTGCAAACTATTTCCAGTTGCCAGTCTCCCGTTTTCCAATTGTCCCTCTGTTCTATGTCTAAGCAAACATTTGTTCTGCTTATCGTTTCTGAGCAAAGACATGAATCACTCGCCTAGAAGAAACCACAGAGGCAGCTGTTGCCCATTAGGAGCTGACATTTGGGAACGGGGCCTGCAAAACAGGACTCCATAACTGGAGTTTGCTTTTTATTTGTCTCAGTTCTAGCAAAGGAAGCACTGGGCACTCTAGGGGACTAGTAGCAACCAGATCTGTCCTATCATTTTTGTGGCAGGACACTGGAATAGCAAAAGACCCCCCTATTATTAAGAAATCTTTCCTTTTCCTGACTGGTCAAAGTGCCTGAAATCCCAACCTCTGGCTCCCCTTCGGTGGAAGATGCTGTCTTAAGGTTCCTGTAAAAGCGCCCGTGTGTTGCCTGATGAACTCAAGAACCAGTTTGCTCTCATTAAAATCATCGTGGAAGCCCGTCTAAAACAGGCTTCTAACATAGAATTAGAGAGGACTTTGTATTAGTCCGTTTTCATGCTGCTGATAAAAACATACCAGAGACTAGGTAATTCATAATAAAGGAAAAAGGTTTAATGGACTCACAGTGGCACGTGGCTGGGGAGGCCTCACAATCACAGTGGAAGACAACGAGGAGCAAAGGCATGTCTTAGGTGGCAGCAGGCAAGAGAGTGTGTGCAGGGGGACTCCCCTCTATAAGACCATCAGATCTCCTGAGAATTATTCACTACCATGAGAACAGCACAGGAAAGGCCTAGGCCCATTGGGTCCTTCCCATGACACATGGGAATTGTGGGAGCTCCAACTCAAGATGAGATTTGGGTGGAGACACAGCCAAACCATATCAAACCTTGGGTTCTCAGGAACTGGAAATTTATTTGATTTTGTAGCAACTTGCATAGAAAATCTACTTTCTAATAGGCTTTTTGCTGCACATGTCTATATGCTTCACATTATTTAATCCCCAAAACCCTAGCAGGTGAGAAGAAAAGATGATATAATCAAACAAGGCCATAGACAGAGACAGAAACTTTGGGTCGGAAAAGCTTTCAGGCGGAGCCTTGCACTGCATTCCAGTCGTGGGAACACAAAAGACCCCCGTATTTTTTTTTTTTTAAGAACTTGAATATTTAATGTGTAAAGAATACTCAGGCCTCAACAGTAAGTATACTAACAACTCAATTTTTAAAATGAGCAAAAGGCTTGAAAAGACACTCACCAAAAATATACAAGGATGGCAAATAAGGACATAAAAATGTGCAACATAATTAGCTGTTAGGGAAATGCAACTTGAAGCCATATTGAGATACCACTCTATACCTATTAAATGAATAACATTTAAAAAAATACTGTCAATACCAAGTGTTGGCAAGGATGTCTAACAACAAGACACTTATACATTACTGGTGGGAATACAAATCGGTATAACCACTCTGGAAAAATGTTTGGTAGCTTCCTATAAAATTAGACATACGCTTTCCACAGGACCCAGTAATCCCACTCCTGGGTGAGATTTCACTCCAGTGAAATAAAAATCTATTTTTACACAAAACCCTGCATGCAAGTGTTTGTAACAATAGTCTTCCTAACTGTCAAAACTAGAAACAATGCAAAATGTCGTTCAAGGGGTGGATGGATAAACACATCGTAGTACATCCTTACAATGAAACACTACTCAGAAATAAGGAAAAATAAATTCCTAATACGTGAAACAATTTGGATGAGTCTCAAAGGCATTGGGCAGACGCGGTGGCTCATACCTGTAATGCCAGCACTTTGGGAGACTGAGGCAGTTGGATCACCTGAGGTCAGGAGTTCGAGACCAGCCTAATATAGTGAAACCCTGTTTCTACTAAAGATACAAAAATCAGCTGGGAGTGGTGGTGCATGCCTGTAATCCCAGCTACTTGGGAGGCTGAGACAGGAGAATCACTTGAACCAAGGAGGTGGAGGTTGCAATGAGCTGAGATCATGCCACTGCACTCCAGCCTAGGTAACAAGAGCAAAAATTCGTTTTTTTAAAAAAAAAAAAAAAGCATTATGCCTAGTGAAGGAAGCCAGTCTCAAAAGGTGGCATATGACATATGACATGACTCCATTTATGTGACATTCTTAAAGAGACAACATTGCAGTGATGGAGAACAGATCAGTGACTCCCAGGGGCAAGGAGTGGAAGGACAGTTTATCTATAAAAGGGGTAACATGAGGGAGTCTGGGGAGCAGGAGGGGATGGAACTCTTCTGTATTCTGAATGTAGTTCTGGTTACACAACCAATGCATTTGTTAAAATTCATACAACTTGTAGGACATAAATAAAAGGTGACCCCTGACCTACCTCTGCTCCTAGACTATGAGCCAGACAGAAAAGAGCTGGGGGCCTGCCTGTGTACAAGAGTAAACTTCCCCCAATCCCCCTCTTTTTGGTTTGTGCTCACCTTGGCCTTCACCTGGATCCTCTTTCCATCTTCCAAAAGGATAGGGGAAGATGTCAGGCTCAGGGGTGGGAACCTGGGGGCCTAGCTGTTCCCCACGGAGGCCTGCCACCTGTGACCTGCCACACCTCACCTTGCCTTGTGTGGCGTCTTGGATTCCTGAGCTACTCTGGGGCTCTTCCTGGTAGATCAGCTTCTACCCCACTGCAGACACCTAGCAGAGCAAGGTCCTTTGGCTCTCTCCCACCTATTTTCCACTCTTTGCAGTACTGGATTGTGTCTGCCTGCTTATTTTGTAAAAAATGAAATTTGCATTTCTTTTTCACATTCTTCTTGTTTTATTTATTTGCTGCTGTTGTTGCTTGTTGGGGGATGATTATCCAGAAGAGAAATGGCAGAAGCTCCTTTGTCCTGCTAGCTTAACCCCCAGATGTCATCCCTGCATTAGCAGACAGTTTCTCGGGGCTGTGCACCAATAAAAGAAGAGATGAAACCAAGGAGAGAAAGGCATCTGCTCCAGGAAGCAGTGGATCCAATGGATTAGAGAAGTAAAGAAATCCTCCAAGCTGGAGGTGAAGGAAAGCCCAGATGATAGTTATGCTGTTGTCCAAGCAGGGAACTGAACTGGAACGTCAGAGGCCTTCAGAGGGAATGTCTCCAAGAACAAGAAGAAACTGCTCCCAGTGGATTTTCTGATCTATTCAATCTTGTGGAAAATTGTCTTGAGAGGCTGCAGGTAGGTATGGGAGAACTTAATCATCTGTGCAAAGAACACCAAGCAAATGAGAATGAGTTGATCATTGGCTTCAGGGAAAATAAAAGGAGAATGAAAGCAACCAAGCAAGTCTAGTACACTACTTGGCTCAACCGTGAATAATAGTTACATAAGGCACCATGAATACTAACAAAAACAGTTGTGAATGAACAGGGAAAGAGGAGAGGGGGATGAATAGGGCCAAGGTCACACGCCTAATCAAAATCAGCAGCTGGAACCAGAACCCATGTCTTTAGTGGCTGCTCCCCAGTGCTTGTTTGTGGGGGACCCAGAGCAGCACCATTCATTGGAGTGCACTTAGCGGGTGTGTGAGCCTGGGAAGAGGGAAGTGGAGTGTACAGGAACAGGAGAACCAGTGGCATAAGTGTTTATCTTTCCTAAGAGGAAGACCACTTTGAATTCCCCTGAGGTCCTGCCACTTCTAGGGTTCAAGGGTGATGAGCAATATCTTTTCCCCTAGGACTCAGCATCCCTGGGCTGTAAACTGGGAGTGTCCTGCCTGCTCTCCTCCCTTTTCCCCCAGAACCTGGTAGGGACAGACAGATCCAAGCTGAGCTTTTCAGGGCCTTGCCAGCAGCTGTGACTGTAAAGACCACATCTGAAGTTCAGCTGAGAGCTGGAAGTTTCAGAATCCTCAGCTCAGAAGCTTCATCATATTCCTGTCCCCAAAGACCTCTGCAGAAAGCTGGAGACTTGGAGACTTGCTGTTCCAATCAAGCATTCAAGTCTGAGCTAAGTTATTGGTTAAAACAGACAAGTGGGGTTCCTAGCCAGGAGAAAAGGCATGGGAGAGAAACAGCAAGCTGACACCAACTCCCCATACACCCAGGCTCAGGGGTCATCCCCAGGGAACTTCCGAGGTGTGTGAAGTCACAGGAGAGAAGTTATGAAAGTCTGACCTTTGTCTCATCCCTGCAGCAGTCAAAGCTCTTAGGTATTTAAAGGCTATTTTCTTTCTTCCCTTTCTGGGAATTACCATTATTGATCTCATCTTTGCTTGCTTCAAGCCCTACTTTTGAACCCTTGACTGTAATGTGTCCCCTTCCAGAAGGGTCTTCTCCCCAGTCTACCAGTTTTCCAGATAAAGGGCTTCAATGGGAGAGTCTAATACCCAAGGGCCTGCAGCCTGTGACTTCTGAACTGAAAGTCCAAACCTTACAACTCACCCTTCTTCTGAGCCACCTACTATCATTCCAGAATTGTATGAGTGAATCTTGTCTCCTTGAAACAATTTTAAACTCTCTGACAGCAGAGATTGTGTTAGTCAGGATAAGCTAAGCTGCTGTAATAAATAGACCCTCCATGCAAAGGTTCCATACAGTAGATGTTTATTTCTTGCTTACAAAGCAGTCGTTGGTGTATGTGTATGTCCATGTGGTCATTCAGGGATCCAAGCTCCCTCTGTTTTATGGCTCCACCTCACACTAGTTCCTTGCCATCATCTGCATCCAGCTCATGGAATGGAAAAGAGCATGGGGGAGTGTTCCCAGTAGGTTTTTCATGGGTTAGGCTTGGAGGGAGAACACATCACTTCTGCTCACGTTCCATCTGGTAAACCTTAATTTGAGTGGCCACAGTGAATTGCAAGTGAGCATGAGAGATGTAGTCCTCCTGTGCCCCCAAGAAATGTATGACTTGGGCAGATCAGCTCTTCTATTCCTTGAGTTCCTTTTCCTTCCCTAGAACTCAGCATAGAGAAGGACCTTCAGAGGCTGTTCCTTGAGAACTTGGTGAGGGTTGCACTGAGGTTGGCTGGCACTTTGCCAACCTCATACAGCTGTGCAGACAGAGGAGACTTGAGGGCCCAGGGCTCAGCTCTACCCAGAAACCCCTCATGTTTGCACCCATCAAACCTCCAAGATGAAGCAGAGCCTGCAGCACTGTGGTTGCATCAGAAAACAGATCGAAGGCTGGTCTTCACAGCCACATAAGCCTCATCCTGGCCTCTGCCCACAGAGGTTGCATCTGTGCAGAAATCCATCCCAGAGCGTCAGGCTGTGGGGGCATCAAGCCCCCAATGAGATTCTGCTCTATCAGGAAGCTGATGCATCTGGTGTATCTGTCCCAGAGCAGCTCTGACGGTCCTGCACTAGGCAATGGAGACATTGACCATGGCCTTGAGCAGAGTGGTTTTGGTAGGCGTGGCAGAGACAAAAGCCAGACTAGAGGAGCTTAGGGAAAGAACAGAGCTAAATGAGCTGGAAATTACCTTTTGCAGTTACCTGGAAAAAATAAGACTGAAGACGATTATGCACATCGCAAGTGACACACACAAGCGCATACGCAGCCAGGACTAGGGGTCCTCCTCTTTGAAGCTCCTGATGCCTGCTGGTGCTGTCTTATCTCCCTAGATAGCCTTCCTGTCTTTATCCTCCTCCAGAGAAGCGGCCTGCTCCAGAGTCTGGTGCAGTGATACCAGCAGAGTCTGGTGCAGTGATACCAGCAGAGTCTGGTGCAGTGATACCAGCAGAGTCTGGTGCAGGTGGTGTGCTGTGGAAAGAGCACTGGAGCAAAAACAGATCCCTTGGAGACACCTTATCTTCAAAATTGTTCTAAGCTCTGTACCCCACCACTCTTGCCACCACCTGGCCCAACTCACCACAATATCTTGTCCAGAAAATGAGCACAGCCAACTAACTGGTCTCTCTGATGTTGCCCTTGTCCCTGAGCTAGTTCTACACACAGCAGCCTTCACCATCCTTTAAAACTGTGTAACTTGGGTCAGGCTTGGTGGCTTATGCCTGTAATTCCAGTGCTTTGGGAGGCTGAGGTAGAAGGATCCTTTGAGGCCAGGAGTTCAAGACCAGCCTGGGCAACATAGTGAGATCCCATCTCTACGAAAAATTTAAAAATAAGCCAAGTGTGTGAGTGTGTGCCTACAATCCCAGCTACTCGAGAGGCTGAGGTGAGAGGATCGTTTGAGCCCATGAGTTTGAGGCTGCAGTGAGTTTTGATAGTACCACTGAACTCCAGCCTGGGTGACAGAGCAAGAGCCTATCTCAAAAAAAAAAAAAAAAAAAAAGTAAATCTTACTGTTAAATATTCCCTTGTTAAGGCCCTCCCTTGGCTCTCTATACCCCTCTTTCTCTATCCCTTTTCCCACTTCCATTTCCTCACAATTAATTCTACACATAATCATCCTTTATATTTAGTCATTTGACTTGATTATCGTCTCTTGTACTGGAAAACGGTCTCTAGGAGAGGGTGCTGGTCTTGTTCACTTCTGTGTCCCAGCCATTTACTAGACATGCTAATATTTACCGAAGACACGTGGTTTCTTTAAGCCTCAGTTTCCCCAACTGCCAAAAGGGGACAATGAATTCTGTGTCACACATTATGGGTTTGCAAGGATTAAATAAGAAAATAAGGAAAGATAGACACTGTGGTCTGTGATATGAGCCAGGTAAGGGAGGGTGGTTTTCAACACCACTGCCTGCAGATGCTAACTTTGCAGGATATTTTCACATCATCAAAGTCCACGTCCAAGGTCGAACCATGGCATCTTCACTACAGACAACAGCTATAGTGCTCCTCCCAGCTGAAAACCCTGGGAGTCTATTGAAAATAAATTAGCAATGCCTCATTCTCAATGAGAAAGTCTCGGGGAGATTTATAATTTTATTTTTTCTAAGCGTACAGAATAACATAAATCAAAAGAAGCAATAGTCTACCTTGTGTTTGGACTACTTTGACCCTCTTCAACCTCTGCCAAATTTTATCTCATTTTTGTTTAACTTTATACATCAGAGTGTAATTTGAGAGCTGGTGGAGAAGACAGTGATGTATAGGGTACATCAGGTGCAGCTGAAATTACCCTGTCCCCAGGGACTGGAGGTTGAAGGGAGGGTCCCAGTCCTGTTTCAGGGTAGAAGAGGAATGGTACAGTTTGCCCCTGGAACCCAGACTCTCTCCACATTGCAGCCTCTCATTGATTGATCTGGCCGGGTTCGAGGAGCTTACAAAATTGTGTCCATGCAGGGCTCATGCTTCCAGAGCAGCCACGGGCTCAAAGCATCAGCCACTATGGACAATGTCATTTCTGGAACCAGATAAGGAGTTCTATTAGCATTGATTTTTCCTCTCTTTTAAGTGGATATGTTCCCCAGAAAAGTGTGTTCAGTTGGCAGTGTGTAATCTGCCAGAGAAGGCTGGCTTTGCCATTCTGACTGTGCAGAGCCTGCCTGGCATCCCACAGAGCACTCACTAAGAGTTGCTGCATGAACACAGGAACAAATGAATGAATGAATGCATGCATGAATGAATGAGTCACCCTTTGCTTCCTCATTACTTTTTTCTTTGTTTGTTTTTGAGACAGAGTTTCACTCTTGTTCTCCAGGCTGGAGTGCAGTGGCACGATCTCTGCTCATTGCAACCTCCGCCTCCCAGGTTCAAGTGATTCTCCTGCTTCAGCCTCCCAAGTAGCTGGGATTACAGGCGTGTGCCACCATGCCCGGCTAATTTTGTATTTTTAGTAGAGACGGGTTTTAGCCATGTTGGTGAGGCTGATCTCAAACTCCTGACCTCAGGTGATCCCCCACCCACTTCGGCCTCCCAAAGTGCTGGGATTACAGGCATGGGCCACCGCGCCCGGCCTGTTTCCTCATTACTTTTATGTTCCAGCTGGCTGCAATACTTTTTAGAGATGACAAACAGGAATTGATCAACTGGGCCCCGGACACAGGAACCGGTGAGCTACTGTCTGTCCTAGAAACTCTGTTAATGTCGCTTAGGGACCCTGGATACCAGAAGGAAACTGAGATCCTCTTATCTCACTCTCATCTTTCACGTGAATGTTCCCCAAGACGGCCTGGCCAGGGGCTGGGCCACCTCTGTTAAATGCCTTCAGGGTGGGCCACTCATGCCATGACCCAGTGTTAGCCTCTTTAAAAGTACATTTCCCCTGTAGCACTTACCACATTTAGAAAGTATGTATTTGTGCGATGCTTTGATTAAAGTCTGTCTCCCCCACTAAACCCGAAAAACATTGATAAGTTCTGTAACTAAATTTTACCAGAAAGTTCTGTTTGTCCACCTGTATCCCTAGGGTCAGGCCCAGGGCTTACCATGCCGGAAGTGTGCAATGTCTCTGAATGAATCAGTGCCAGGCACACTGGGATAGAGGGATGCTGTGATTGGCTAAGGTCAAGGCAGGAATGAGGACAACCGGTAAAAATGTCCAGGTACAGAAGTCATGTCACACCTAGCCACCTAGTCCATCCTCAGTCCAGAATGTCAGTAAGTGGGCTCAGGGAGGCACTAAAAGGTGGCTGGATTTCAGGGCTAGGTGAAGATGCCAACAGTGGCAAATATCTCTGGTGGGTTCCTTGCTCTAGACCTACACCGTTCACAGTGGCTATCAGCCACCCATGTGGCCGCTGAACACTGAGAATGAGGCTGGTTTGAATGGAGTTGTGTTGTAAGCATAAAATCTATACATCGGATTTCAAAGGTTACATGGGGAAAAAAATGTAGACTATCTCATTGATAAATTTTATATTGATTACATATAATCACATGTTGAAATGATAATATTTTAGATATAATTGGTTAAATAAAATGTATTTTTATGTTTGTTTTAATATTATTTTTGAGACAACGTCTTACTTTGTCACCCAGGCTGGGGTGTGGTGGTGCAGTCTTGGCTCACTGCAGCCTTAACCCCCCAGGCTCAAGTGATTCTCTCACCTCAGTCTCCCGAGTAACTGGGACTACAGCCACACACCACCCTATTTGGCTAATTTTTGTATTTGTCTGTAGAGATGAGGCTTTGCCATGTCGCTCAGCTTGATCTCAAACTCTTGAGCTCAAGTGATCTGCCCACCTTGGCCTCCCAAAGTGCTGGGATTACAGGCGTGAACCACCGTGCCCGGCTCCAGTAAAAGGTATTATTAAAATTAATTTCAATTGCATCTGCTTTTTGAAATGTGGTTATTATAACATTGAGAATTACATGGCTCACAGTATATTCAAGCGCTGTTCTAGAGGAAGGTCTTTGGAGCAGTTCTTAATTGCAGAAGAGCTTTACATAAACACTCACCACTGAACAGCAATAGTTATCAACCAAGTTGTGTCTATTCTGTGACTGGTCCTTGGCTAGGTACTTCAACCTCTAGTAGCTTTATTTTAGACACATCTTACTGGATAAATAATCTGAAACATGGAAAAATTCTTTATACACAAAGTTTTTAATTATAGCATTATTTAATATTAACGAAACAGGATATAACCTAAACATTTAAACAGTAGAAGAAGGCTGGGCGTGATGGCTCACGCCTGTAATCTCAGCACCGTGGGAGGTCGAAGTGGGCAGATCACCTGAGGTCAGGAGTTCAAGACCAGCCTGGCCAACATGGTGAAACCCTGTCTCTACTAAAAAATGCAAAAATCGGCCCAGCATGGTGGTGCGGGCCTGTAGTCCCAGCTATTCAAGGAGGCTGAGGTGGGAGGACAGCTTGAACTCAGGAGGTGGAGGTTGCAGTGAGCTGAGATTGCGCCACTGTGTTCCAGCCTGGGTGACAAAGCAAGACTCCATCTCAAAAATAAATAAATACATACATACATTCATACCTACAGTAGAATTATAATATGAACTGTGCTAGCATTCATACAAGAGTATTATGCAGCCATCAAAACCTATGTTTGCCAAAGATTTATCATAACATGGCAAAATACTACAACAATGCTCAATCAAAATCTCAAAATTCAAAATCGTATCTGACTCTTACCACACATCCAAGGAGGCAAAGCTCCGAGAAAAGCCACTGGAAGGAGTTCCACCAAGCCGTTCACAGTTGTTTTTGGAGAACAGGATGATAAATGATTTCTCTTTTCTTCTTTCTATTTTTTCAATTAGATTTTCTTTAATAATCATTTGATAACAGAGAATTATACATGTGTTATCTCAAGGAAAAAGGCCCGGCCCCAGGAGTTTGCCTTCATGTTGTCAATGGCAACAGGAGGCGAGGCATGTCAAAGTGGGCACGCTCCTTCCAGGCACACGCGGCAAACCTCAAAGCTTCTGCAGGAGCAGCGCCCATGGCCTGCATCTGCTCATGGAGTCCTTTGCCAAGGGAACGCCCCCTCTCTCCGCCTGACTCCTCCACAGACTCTAAGATCTTTGAGGGCAGTGCTATGGTCTCCTCTCTTCCCATTTCCAGCCCAGGGCCAGCACAGGCTGGGTGCTTTGCAAGACGCACTGCACCTGTGCTAGTTTTCTGCCACTTGCCTCAGAGCTCTCCGTGGGCTGTGCCCTGGGAGGCAGAGCTGGGTGGCAGTTTCACTCGCTCCTGCAGGGGTTTATCCAATGCGGAGCCCTAGCAGGAGAGTGGAGGAAGAGAAGAGAGTGTAGTCTAAGTATGCCATTCCCTGGTCACCTCCCTGTGGGTCTTCTTGGGTCCTTTCTCCTGAAGGTAAAAACTCCTCTAAAAGTGGCTCTTACCACACTCTCCTCCTGGCTTCCAGTAACCCATCCCCTTCAGACGTGGGGAAGTAACAGTTCTGTTCATTTTCTCTTGTGCTTTCCTTCACCGTTCCCTTTCCAAATAGCCTCTTTGGAGAATCCTCCATGAATAATCCTAATCTGAGTGTGTCCTCTCTTTCCCACCGAGCCCCTGATGCACACGGAACTTATCTGAAAACGCAGTGCCTGTCCCCGCTGCAGTGTGTGGAGAAGAGAGGCACAGTGCCCGTTCTAGGAAGGGTGGCATCTCTGAGCCTCGTGACGTCTCCTAATGCGCCCAGCACCAGGTGTGGGAGAGCTAAGTTCCAGGGCAGGAAGACCTGAGTCCAAATACAAGATCTAACCCTTCTAACAGCTGTGAGATCCTTTGTGCATTCCTTCAGCCTCGTCTTCTTCATCTGCAAAATGGAGCAAGAACAACTATATTTTGTGAGTATTGTGAGGATTAAATGAGGTGCGATACCTAAATTTCTTAGTGTGTGGCCTGGCTTGGAGTAAACCCCCCAGCAAACATCAGCTGGCACAATTATTGCTCTGACCCTCTGCGGCTGCCTCATGAATGCAAACGTCCCAAGCCGACCTCCACTCCTGAAGACATGCTGCAGCAGGACCTAAATCCTCCCACTCCCTGTCCTGGGCTGCAGAGATTACAGGGAAGGCCCTCCCCAGGACCACAGACTGCCCTACATCCATTCTGTGTAAGCTCTGCTGTGAGACACAGGGTTATTTACAGAGCAAGACAAGGAAATGACAAACAGTAGGAGATGAGGTGCATTTTGGGAAAATCCCTTGTTTATTTAAATATTGCGCTTATGAAAGACACCAGAAAGAGAAATATGGGCATTTGTGGCAATGATCAAAAAGGGAAAAAACGGAAATACATGATCAAAAACACAGGAAAGGATTACATCTGAAATAAAATTTGGTACCCTTAAAATATCTGTAATTCAACCTCAGAATGAGTGTATCTTTTAAAAGCTCTTTGGAAACACTTCCCCACTCTCTTTGTCTCTTTTCTTTATAAGGCATCTTCTCTTTAACTCCCTTTGGGAAACTTCTTATAAATGAGGATTTGCATCTCCAGGGATTACTCTGGTTAGGAAAGTGTTTTATTAAAAAATATATGTTTGCCACAGAATGCTGAGCGATATAATTAGCTGGTCCCTTCTGTTTTGTTTTAAAAGGCTGTATGGCCAAGTTCTAATTAAACATATTCTCAGGACGTTTGAAATGTGAAGGTGCCTCAGAAATGCGCACTGACATGAAAGAAGCAAAGGCTCTGGGAGTATATACCAGGAAGGAGGATCTCTGGCCACGGTGCACCCGGCAGTACGGCTTCATTTCTGTCTCTGCGTGCACAGCTACTGTGGATAGAGAAGCCGGTCCCATCCCACCTTGGTGGGACGCTGCCTTGTGTTCTGGGAGGCCACGTGCTAAATGAGCTGATCTTGTTCCACCCAGGGCAATCCAGGAAGGCTGAAGGAATGAGTCCTGGGCTGGGATTCTGGGGACCTGGGGATGTAATAGGTTATCATCTCTAAAGTGACAATTGCTAAGGTCCCTGCCAGCTCTGACATTCTGATTGGACACGTGGCTGTTTCCACTGCCTTCGTTCTTGTCACAAAGCATAAGAATGCTCCAAATGATCACGCTGCATTTTACTTTGTGAACTCAGGAATAAAACTGAAGGCTGGAGAATCTCACTGTTGTTCCTACTGAATAATGACTGGCTCAACCACGAGAGGCAGTGCTGTGCCCTCATTTGCAAAAAGAGGATACTTCCCTGTCTCCCTTTTGCAGAAGCAAGTAACCTGGAAATTGAAGTATTCAGTCCCCATTCAGAAGGATGGGTTAGGAGCCCACAGGAGTTTAGAGTTTAGAAATGCCCCCTCTGAATCTTCCCACCTGGGCACGCTGTGAGACACCCTTACTCTTTACAAAGCACTTTCACATTCACTAACGCCTCTTACAGAGCAAGCAGAGCTCTCATTTCATTGCTAGTGGGGATACAAAATACTACACTCACTTTGGAAAACAGTTTAGCACTTTCTTGTAGCATTATACACCCTCTTACCATTGACCTAGCAATCATTCTCCTAGGTATTGAAACTTAAGAGAAATGAAAACTTATGTTGACCCAAAACCTAGAGGTACATGTACATAGTGGCTTTATTTGTAATCACCCTAAACTGGAAACTACCCAGCTGTCCTCCAGCTGATGAATGGATAAACAGACCTAGGTACATCCATGCAAAGGGATACTTCTCAGCACTGCTAAGACACAAACTTACTGATACATCTGACAACATAGATAAATCTCAAACGCATTACACTAGACGAAAGAAGCCAGACTTCAAAGGTAAGATACTCTCTAATTCCACATACGCTACACCCTGGAAAAGGGAAAGCTTTAGGGTAAAGAACAGATCAGAGGTTCAGTGGTTTCTAATGCGGGGGAGCTGGGGTTAAGGGCAGGTGGATAGTTTGACTACAAAAAGGCAGCACAAAGCAGTTTTGGGGGAGTAACAAAACTATTCGAGGCCAGGTGTGGTGGCTCATGCCTATAATCACAGCACTTTGGGAGGCCAAAGCTGGTGGATCACCTGAGGTCAGGAGTTCGAGACCAGCCTGGTCAACATGGCGAAACCCTGCCTCTACTTAAAAAAAAAAAAAAAAAAATTTAGCCAGGTATGGTGGTGGGCACCTGTATATAGTCCCAGCCACTCAGGAGGCTGAGGCAGGGGAATCGCTTGAACCTGGAAGGCGAAGGTTGCAGTGAGCCAAGATCGTGCTATTGCATTCCAGCCTGGGTGACAAGAGCCAAACTCTGTCCAAAAAAAAAAAAAAAGAAAAGAGAAAAAAAACTATTCTAAATCTTTAAAAAAATTTTTTTTTTGAGGTAGGATTTTGCTGTCACCCAGGCTGGTGACAATCACGGCACACTGCAGCCTCAACCTCCCAGGTTCAAGTAGTGATCCTTCTGCCTCAGCCTTCCAAGTAGCTGGGGCTACAGGCACATGCCACGATGCCCAGCAAAATTTTAAAAAGTTTTTTGTAAAGACAGGGTCTCACTATGTTGCTCAGGCTGATCTTGAACTCCTGGGCTCAAGCGATCCTCCAGCCTCAGCCTCCCAACGTGCTGGGATTACAGGTGTAAGCCACCACCACACTTAGCCACTGTTCCAAATCTTGATGGCAGTGGTAGTTATGCGATTTTGTGCATTTGGCAAAACTCAGAAAACTGCATACCAAAAAAATGCATTTTATTATACGCAAATTAAAAAATGAATTAAAAACAAAAAACCCTATAGGCTTGGCAGGAAGCGTGGTGGTTGAGGTTGCCTCCTCCCCATACAGTATTCATTTTGTCCTACTAGGAGTGCTCGGTAAGGCGTCAGGGCATCGCATTCCCTGGAGATGCCTCCTGCTTCATGGACGTGGCCCCTGGAAACTGAAGGGAATGACTTAGATTACATGGGTCAATGAAAAGTTTTCTATTCTTCTCTTCCCTGTTGAATGTGGACAAAGAAGCAATTAGTTCCACTCACCATTTGTGGCCCTCTTGAAATCATAAGATAAACCACCTTGAGGATGACATTATGCCTAAAATGAAGGGAAGAGTAAGAAGGCAGAGAAAACTGACTTCCTGTTAATATAATGGAGCTATAATCTACCTCTTGCCAATTTCCTGAAGCCAGTGTGAGCAGGGGTTCGTATTTCTCACAGATTGAAGCATACTAGGAAATATAGTGAGAGATCTCACTGGAACATTTCTGATCTGATCCACTGTCCCAAAACAATCTGAAACAAACTGGGCAACAGAGAACTTGGGTGAAAGAATGTGAAACACGTACGCAACAGATAATGGCAGGACTTGAACAGACATCTCACAAATAAGGCATTCCCGATCACCACGCAGATATAAAAAGGTGCTCAAACTCATTAGTAATCATGGAAATGCAAATTAAACACAGTGAGACAGCAACCACAGCCGCTAGATTAGGAAACATTGCAAATACGAAAAAACATTGCTAACAATATCATAGGCTGGCAACGATGTAGAACAATGGGAACTTTAAAAACTGCTTGTGGGAGTGAAAATTGACACAATCATCTTGGAAAACAGTTAGAGCTGCAGATATGCAAACTCTGACCAAGCAATCCCACCCCTAACTATATATAAATAGAGATATTCCCCATGTGAGTTACGGCATAGGAACAAGCATGTTCACAGCGGCATTCTTCATGATATCCACACAATTGGGGGGAAAAATCCTCATGTTTGCATAAAACTAATGTTTTCATAGTCTACAACTTCGATCATGAACGAGCTACACAAATCCACATGGTTAATTCTGGAAAACAATGCTGAGTCAAAGAAACAAGACACAAAATAATTCATACAATATTTCATTTATGAACATGACCAGGGATACACACTTAAATATTAAAACGACAAAGTAAAGCAAGGAAATGATCATTACAAAAATTAAAAATAGAGGGAGCCTCCAGGAGAGGGGACTGCAATTGGGAGGTGTCGGGGGAGGTTTCCGGTGACGGAGTGTTGTGTATGCAGGTATTATTTAAACCATACCCATATGATTCACACATTCTTTGACCTTTTGATGTATCTCACACACAGAAATGTAGGAAGACAAAAATCAGATCGCAGGCAAATTCAGAAAACCAGTCTGAAGCCAGGAATGTGCAATGAATGACCTTAGATCGTGCATTCTAGAGGATCTGGCCCCAAAGAGAGACAATCTGGATGGCTCTACAGAGTGGTCACAAGCTTTGCTTCGCTTCATTACCATTTAGTCCAGCCAAAGACCTTTTAAAGGCGTTTGCTTTTAAGTAAAACTTCTCTCCTTTTGAAAGTACCAATTTTTGGCCAGGCGCCCTGGCTTAACCCTGTAATCCCAGAACTTTGGGAAGCCGAGGCAGGTGGATCACTTGAGGTTAGGAGTTCGAGACCATCCTGGCCAACCTGGTGAAATCCTGTCTCTACTAAAAATACAAAAATTAGCTGGGCATAGTGGTGCATGCCTGTAATCCCAGGTACTCGGGAAGCTGAGGCAGAAGAATCGCTTGAATCCAGGAGGCGGAGGTTGCAGTGAGCCGACATCGTGCCACTGCACTTCAGCCTGGGCAGCAGAGTGAGTCTCTGTCTTTAAAAAAAAAAAAAAAAAAAAAAAAAGGACCAATTTTCTCTTTTAAGTTTAATAAGAGTGTTAATCTTATAGAGTTGCCTTACTGATTTTTTTACACAGTTTAGAACAGATTTGTTCTCTACATGAGTCTGTAGAGACTTAAGGTAAGCTACTCTATCCAACCGTTCCTTATTTGCCTGGAGAGCCTTTATCTTAAAAACTCGATCATCAGAGCAAGAAATATAGGAGACCACAATGCAATGCCTCTTGAATAGGAAAAGTATTAACACATCTTCTGGGGTCCAGGCATACACTTCATGCAGTTTCCTTGTAGAAAATACCTTCCTGCTCTTCTTTGAGCCTATTAACTCTACTCTTACTTTAAATATAAATCTAACATGCTCAGCCATCTGTTTCCAAGAATACATCAGCTAAGAAAGGTAAAAGTGAAGAAGAAGGACTGCTCTAGCCAGTGACAGTTAAAAAGCTCACACTGTGAAAGAAGAGAGAGGAAAAAAAAACCTCTCAATTCTCTTAAGCTTCTGGGGCATTCATTGTAGAGACAGCAATGAAATATTGAATTAGAAATTGACCAAATCCTTTCTGTAAGAAATCAGGAATAAGTATAGTGCACAATAAATAATTGCCATCAAATATTTAGCAAAATGTATTCAAAAGAGTAAGTTTAATATCTATTTTCCTGCAAAGGATAAGTAACTCTGTGAGAAGGCTAGAAATGCCCATTGAATCCAAGTCCCAATGAGTATATGTGCATGCATAGATACAAATATGTACATATATATGCACAAGTACATGTACATGTACATGTACACAGACATATATGGGAAAATATTCATTTATTGTGTGTGTGTAGGGGGAGTGGGGGTTGGATCCCATTAAATAATTCTGGATTTGGTTGGAATTCACCCTGATAGCTGAACAATTATGGAACAACTGCATCCTCAGCACAAAATGACCTTTTTATCAAGTTACAAAACATTAAGGGTTAAAGGATATTTGAAACGAAGTTAATACTTTTAAAACATTGGGAGAATGGCCATCTTTTCAGAGATCTGACCAAAAATGTGAAGGAAGCATTGGACGGCCTTTCTGGCTATTATTTGTGGGCGGGTGTCACATGTTTGCACTGCCTGCTCCTGCTGAAACCATGAATGAACCTACCTCCTTAGGAAATGAGACGAGACGAGCCTGTGCTCTGCACGGCACAGGAGCCCACGAGAGGACTCCTTAGCAGGCTGGTTCCTAATTGCAATTTTGAAGTCACATTTCTTCCTCTCAAAAGTAGCGATGGCAAAGAGAGCAAATCAATGAGACTGTCAGATTTTCCCGCCTTCTACTTTCCATCTGACCTGGATGGTGCAAATTCCAGTCGCTACTAACAGGGAAAATAGAAATATCAGTCACCAGACCCCTTCCTCTAATGAGCTCACAGAAAGGCCCGGAAGAACCTGCCTTATCAGCCCTGCCAATGCCCACTCTTCCCAGAAAGTCAGGTGGACTGCGTGCTGCCTTCAGCCATTCTCTCCTGTCTTTCTTTTTCACCACATTCCAAGCACCTGCTTGTAATCTCAGGTGCATCCAGGCTCAGCCCAAGTATAAACCTTTATTTTCAGGGTGGTCTGGCCCTGTGGCCACCCTGCACACCAACTTAAGCGGGTACCATTTATTGGACAACTACCGTTCTTCACCAAGCTCTCTGCCAAGGCGCGGACACACATAATCCCAGATGAGCCTCACAAGTGCCCTGGGAAGTAGACTCTATTGTGACTTGCCCACGGGCACACGGCTAGTGACACAATGTCTCTGGTCTGACTCTGAAAGCTTCCAGAATATAGCTCCAAAAAACCATGGGTTCAAGGGGGCATCTCTATTTTTTTATTTTTTATTTTTTGAGACAGGGTGTCACTCTGTTGCCCAGACTGGAGTGCAGTGGTGTGATCTCAGCTCACTACAGCCTCAACCTCCCAGGCTCAAGCGATCCTCCTGCCTCAGCCTCCCAAGTTGCTGGGATTACAGGTGCATGCCACCATGCCCAGCTAATTTTTGTACTTTTTGTGGAGACAGGGTTTTGTCATGTCGCCCAGGCTGGTCTCAAACTCCTGGACTCAAGTGATTCGCCTGCCTCAGCCTCCCAAAGTGCTGGGATTACAGGCATAAGCCGCCACAGGGCCTGGCCAAGGCATCTCCAATTTTGATGGAAGGTTTCCATGCTGAATTCCTACTTGGTGTTTAAGATGGAGAAAGCTGTCCTGTTTTAGAGATGGAGACGAGGTTCAAAGAGAGAGAGCAACCTGCTCAGGCTCTCTGGGTTACTTATGGGCCACAGGCTCAGGCCTCCCATCACCACAGTTGGAGCTTGCATTCCCCTGCAAGGTACTGCTTGCTGCACACACATCCGTCTGTGGGACACACCAACTGTAGGTGTGATCCTTACAGTTACTCACTGATACCTATCTCCTCAGATAAACTGACTAGCTTCACTCTCTTGGTACTTCACCTGTCGTTTACTTCCTCATTCATCGTGCACAGTTCAGCTGAGATAGGACTGGGTGCAGGGCTGGATGACAGCCAGCCCTCTACTCCTTTCCTGCTTTCACTGCCTACCTTCTTGTCCCTATATGGGCTCTAGATACAGCATCCTCAAGGTGGAGAAAGACAGAGAGAGAGAGAAAGAGAGAGGCTTGCATTTCTGCACATTCTAGACAGGAGTGACTCTTTAATGAATTTCACCGTTGGAGGAAAACTCTCGTCCATTTTCAAGTCGCAAGTGAGGCCTGATGATGGGGAGGAGAAAGGAGGGCTCCTGGGCTTCCAAGACAGGTTTCCCTGCCCTGTCGTATAAGTTGACTCAGCCATCTAGGAAGAGGCCTACTCGTTCCTTAGGCCTCCTCCTGATGGGAACCCCATCCCAGGTCCTAAAACCAGCCAGGATGGAAGATTCTCTTAGAAACTAGAGAAGCCCCTTTTGTACCTTTGTCATCAGTTGTTTACCCCATGCATTCCCATCAAGCCTGGGGCCAGACCCTCTTGTCTTCAGCCAACACACTCCTCAAAATTCCAAATGATACAAAAGCCTTCTCAGGAATGAACACCTTTTGGGCGACACACTTTGAAACTATTGATAATATCTATAAGGTGATTGAGAGTCAAAATTCACTCTCTCCCAAATGTGTGTTCAGCACCTACTTTTTCTGCTGTGTGTATTTACACACGGTTAGTGAGCCAGCCTGGGCCAGGCTCTGAGTGGGCCTATCCCCAGGTTCTCCTTGGTGAATGGGCAGGGGGAGGCTGGCTGCAGACGAATGACTTGCTTTGACTGTGTCTGGGGAAGAGGTGCCAAGAGGGCTGCTGACTGGAGTGTAGACCATCTCCTGCGGACCCTTTTGGCCGGCAACAGGGATGGGGATTGAGTATTCCCAGAGACAGCTAGCTGGGAACCAACTCTAAGCCCTGCTGAGACAGAGAAAGAACAAGGTGTTCAACATCCCACAGCAGAGTAAAGAAAGGCAACTGCGCTTCTAAAAATTCTGCTTTAAAGGCAAGTCCGTGGGGTGCTCCGGTAGGTTCTAACAGGCACAGCCTAGGGAGCTGGCGTGGGAATACGGGGTGGGGGAAGGGAAGAGATGATCAGCGGGCAAGAGACATCCACTGTTCCTTGGCTCCCATGCGAAAGTCCCCGTTGAGTTAGGACCTCCAGGAAGAGCTGGGCCAGGTTCTGGTGGAATCAGAAGTGGCCTCATGATCAAGCCAATCTCCCCTATGTGAATCTGCCCTGTCTTCCTGGCTGAGCACCTAACCCCGGCCAGCGCCTTATGCCTTATGTATATCCCTTTTTGCCCACTCACTGGAGCTGCCTTGAGGCCTGGGTGCTTCCTCCAGAAAGCATTTTCCCAGGGGAGAAGTTCTGCCCGCTGAGGCCAGCCTCCAGGCACTGCCTGCCCCTGCCTAGGCTCCCACAGCTTAGCCAAGGTTTGGGGCTCCAGGCAGGGTGCCCTCCGGAGCGCCCTGGCCTGTGAGGGTGCAGGGTCGTTGGCTCAGGGCAAGATGGAAAATTTGATGTATCAGCTCCATCATTTCATTATCAGAGGGCCTTTGGGAAAGTTGGCCATGTGGTCTGCGGTGGGCAAGAATCTTATATTGAAGCTAAGTCAACAAGAGCAAATACACGATTTTAACTTAAGTGCAGGGTTTGTTAGGGGAACCTAGAGAAGGTGGTTGGGGGAAGGAGGCTGGAGACTTTCTGAAACCCCTCCTTGGGGTCACCATCCACTTCTGCAATCCATTAACTTTTAAGGTGAAGAGGCTTGCGGAGACCCTGCTGTACAGCCTAGTCCACTACCCAGCCGGAAAGACTCCTGGGGCCTCGAAGCACCACCCGGGGCCCACCATCACCCCTCCCAAAGCCCCTTGCATCCCAAACCCCCAACCTCATGTCGCCTTTTGGGTCAGAGCGCTCGCCCGCGCTGTCCCGCCTCCAGAGGGCGCTGACGGAGAGGTGGTAGCGCCCGCTCCCGCCGCCGCGCCAAGGGGCAGCCCCAGGGACTCCACCCCTACCCCGCCACCCGGCCTAATTTGAATATTTCATTGGCTGCCGCCAGTCTGGTCAATTTATCATGCAAATGCGGGTGCCCTGCGCGCCAGAGAGGAGCCATCGCCCGCGCAGGAGAGCGGCGCCCGATTGGTGGCCGAGACAGCGGCATTTGTAATATTTTTCTTTGGGCATTAGAGTCATTTACCAATGCCATCCCCGCAACTCCAGGCACTGAATCACAAGCCACTTAAAGGGTTTTATTGGCAGCTTGGAAACTTCTTAACATGTTCTTTTATTTCAAGCCAAGTGTCAACCTACTTCTGACCTCCTTCCCCTCCACCACCTAAAAAAGCTGCAAAAAACTCCGAACTACTTTGTGCACTCACCATTTGCACGCGGTAACAGCCTCCGCCTTGCCACAGGGAGAAGGACTGGACCTGTTTGGGGCTAGCACTTGGTAGACCTTAAATAAATAACCTTTGAGAAGTCTTATAAAGGTGGAGGAGGGACTGCTGGAAGAGACAAGCCACAAAAAGAAAACAGAAAAAGAAAGGAAGAGATGGGGAAAAGAGAAGAGGCGGCAGAAAAGGGAGAAGGCAGAATTTAGGACTGCTCTGCAAAGGGGAAAATCTTGGTGTTATCAAAGCCCTGGAGATCAGAGACTACCTGCATGCCATATTATCTAACGCTTCGGGCCACCATGTCCCCAGTCACCCTGACCCTCCTATTGTCAAACTACAGGTGATATCCATCAAATTTCAAGAAACAAAAACGTGAAAGAATGAGGCCCCCAGCGTGTTGTCCCTCTCTTTTGTACCTGTCCTGCTGAAACTTAGGCTCCGTCTTCCCCGTTTGCAGATTGTAAATTTAGGGACACACACAAAACCCTAACGTTGAAGACAGATGAGAAAAGCAGTGTAGGAAAGAAGAACTGGGAAACGAGATTCTTCCTGGTCTTGCCAATTCCCTGGCTAGTTAACGAGGTCACCAGCCTCAGAAAGATGGGCTGTCTGGTCGGCTAAGACCTGGTGGTTTGATTTCTGGGACCTCCACCTCCTTCAGGATTCCAGCATTCAAAGAGCCGGGGTTCAGAGCCGTATCAGGTTGCCCACACAATGATTCAGATACCTGCAGTGTGGGGCAGCTGGCGCAACCACACCGGAAGAGTTGGGCACCCCTGAGCTACAACTAGCAAATAGCTGCTTGCTCCCGGCCAGGGGTGAGCCCCTAGGGCAGCTGCAGCTATCTCTAGTGTAGGGTTTTTTTTTCTCCCCCTTATTTTTAGCTCTGCTTAAATGGTTTCCAAAAATCCATTTCACCCAAAG
This sequence comes from Macaca fascicularis, assembly GCF_037993035.2. NCBI lineage: Eukaryota > Metazoa > Chordata > Mammalia > Primates > Cercopithecidae > Macaca > Macaca fascicularis. The sequence continues at coordinate 38,625,463 of NC_088393.1, read as the reverse complement.
TGGGGTGGGGGTGGGGGTAAACCACGCCACGCTGCAGCAAGGAATTCGTGAAATTCCCAGCGCAACCCAAGTCGACGCGTGGGATTTGATAAAAGGGCATTTCGCCTGGAGTTAAGCGCTCCAAACTGAGTTTAATGTGCATCTGTCCTCCTTAGACTGAAATACAAAGACGTTTTATTTTCTTTATTTAATCTTCGCTCTCCTAAAAAAAAGTTTTTGAAAGTTCCATAGATGATTGAACGAAAGAGAATGAAGGAAGAAAGGGGTATCTGAAGATGCGAGACTCAGAGCACTGGAAAGCGTGGGGAGAGGGGAGGGAGTAGAAAATCGCCATCTCCTGTCTTGGGAAACCCAAGAAAGTAGCCGCTATGACTCACACGATCAGAGGGTGGGTTTCTAGGCAGACCTGGTTTCCCTCTCCCCACTCCCCTGTGATAACCGTATTGCTTCCTTCCCTCCCTCTTTTAGGTGTATTGTTAAGTGGGATTTTTTGGTTTTTTTGTTTTTCTAAAGGTGTTTATAACTGCCTGGAAATCCTGAATCGGAAAAAAAGAAGCACTGGAGAGGGGGACCTGCAGGCTGTGGCTTCCTGGGGGACTAGACCAGGTCAGCTTCCACCCCAAGTTCTCCCGAATCTAGTTGTGCCCAGGAGTTAAGGGCGGGCCAGACAGGAGCACCAGCTTCCACCCTGTTCTGTCCTGGTCCTGGCCCCGCACACTCAGGCATCAAGCCTGCCAGGGAAGAAGATTGAAGGCCCGTTTGCCTTTCAGCTGGGCGGTCAGTCAGGCGGTCCTCGTGGAAAAAGGCTGCGGCATTCGGTGGACACAGTCTGCAAAGTTGAGTCACATCTCTGTGCCCCAAGCCACAAAAAATTTACGAAGTAGCAAGCTATGCCTGGTTGGAGGAGGACTGGGAGTGTGTACTCTGGTGTGACGATGCGTGTGTGTGCGCCTGTTTTGGGAGTCGGAGAGGCACTTCACCTCCCCCAAACCAATTCTTGACCTTGGGCCAAGAAAAGCCCCCTACTTTTCTCCAAAGATTGTACTCCCACCCCCAGCTCCCATCCAGGCGCGCCTGACTCAGCTCTCCCGAGGCCCCACAGAAGTGGTATTAATATACTCTTCGAATTTTTGAAGGTTTATTTCACGTCAAAACTGTAAAAGTTCTTGGGAGAATTTACAGACAAAACATCTGGTTCGTTAAAACAAAGCTACCGGAAAAAGAGAAACAAACTTTGCCGCTGCGTAAATGCACTTTTAGCAAACAATTTACCACCTGGCGAAGGCCAGGGTCCCTATCCTTCCTGCTTGGGCAGGGGCCGAGATTCCAGGGCCCAATTTCTGGTTGAGGTGTGCAGGTGGCAAGCTTCCCTGAACCCAGGGCACCTCCTCGACACTGTCTAGCCCAGAATGTGGTGTGGGGAGGCGTGAGGAAAGTGAAAAATCCATATGCCAGCGTTCCAGGTGAGTGCAGGCAGGAGGGCACCCACCTGGTGCCCTCCCTCCCAGGTGCTGCCCAGTCCTGGGCTCCCTAAAAGCCTACACCATGGGCAAATACCCTCACACTTTGAAAGGGGGTACAGGCTCCCAGAGGGTACTACTCAGCGTGCCCAGTCCCTCCAGGTGGCCCAAGGTTCCCTCCAAGAACCGCTCTCCAAGGTCAAGGTTTAGGCCCTGGATGCCTGGGACGGGAGCCTGCCCTAGCTCCTCACCTTGTAACAGTAGCTTTGAGGACACCTTTCCCTGAAGTCTTTTCCCTCAGTGGCCACTCTAGATAAGGACAGGACTTGGCCTTCTTTGGGTCCAGCTGTCACCTATTGCCCTCAATCGCCACCTCAAACACAACCTCGGCTGCCTCCCGGCGGTGGCCTGGCTACTCCTTTCTGGCACTGACTTTGTGACTCTGTGTGGCGTGTTGCGAGCGAAGTGCCCGTCCCCACAGCACACACCTGTTCCTAGCCACGCCTGCATATGACTTCCTCTCTCTCTTTTAAAAACTTATCCAGGCGGGGCTCCCGGTATCATGAATGATCATGAATGATCCTGGGGCGGGGCACAGGTAGCCCTGGGGACAGGTGGCCCGATTTCCTTGAGTTCAAAAAGCCGGAGGCAGATTTCTAACCCCTGACCTGAAGAAGCTTCATTTGGGAGCTTTTCCACAGATTTTCTACTGATTACATAGCACCGCTATGGAGGAGGAGCCGGATTCCACTGGGCCTGAGGTGCAGTCCTGGGGGTCAGCCCTGCCTTCATGGCCCTGGGTGATGTTTGGGGATCACAAGGTTACCACCCAGCTGTTGGGTGAGCCACCTGGCTGCCATGCAAGTGCCAGTTTCTCCTATGGACATTTGCACCTCGGTGTTTCAGTGAGTCGTCCCACCGCCTTTGCTCATTTTTCCTCCTCCTATTTTTAGGGTTTTTTTTTTTTTTAAATGTTCCCGGAAACGCGGCACCTCCCAAAGGTGGGGACATCTCACTGGCCTAGGGGCTTACTTTTCAGAGTGACTCAGCGCGGGTAGAAGTTACCAGGGGCTTGCAGGGCCAGAGCCTGTTGTTTTTCAAAGACAATCTGCAACTCTGAAGAGTGGTGAAAAGATTTCTACACAGTGTACATTCTACAGAATTCTAGCTTCTCCGCGGGTGCAGACTTTTCCGCCCTCTAGTCTAGCGTGAAAACAGTTCGACCACTGGATGTGGGCGGCGAAGCCCGCACCCTAGAGCGCGGTGTCTACCTGCAGGAGGGAGCTGCAGCCCACGCCGCCGCGGCCACTTCTGGCCTCCTCGGGAACCGAACCGAGAATACCTCAGTGCTCGCCTAGAAGCGGCTCCTTTTCCCCTTCTTACTCGCGAATGGCGAAACGAATAGGTGCGCGGGATTTTACCCGTTTGTGTAGTGGACTCTGAGGGGGCACCAGGTACCGAGACAGAAATCTTTGCGGTAAGAATAAAGTCAGGTAAAATGCCTGGTACAGCCGCCCTGCAGATGTCCCAAGAGTAGGTCCACCGTACACTCTTCCCATTAAGTTCTTAGGGGGAGGACAGGGATGGCCCTTTGGTCAGGCTGGATTGATCAGGGAGGTATGTGCATATGTTTGCCCTCTGGACATTTGGGGAGGGGTTATGAGGGAGTTGAAGGCAAGAGGCAAAATCAGGTAGAACAACCAACCACAGCCGAGAGCGGCACTCTGGGGGAATGGGCGCAGGGAACTCCGCGCAAAGATCCGGCTTCCCAAACCTACGGTCCTGCCCTTTCTCCCTCTGTAAATAACATGTGAATTACAGACGTACTGCCACCCAGACACTACTTCTCCCTAAATCTGGTCCTTAGTTCTCACTGGGATCAACGTTTCCCTCCGCTCTCCAGCTCCTCTCCATCAGGCCATGTCACGCAGCAGCCAGGCGGGGCCAAAAAGTTTTAGCGCGAGACCTCCTGGCTAAAACCTGCCCAGCCACCTCGACAACACTTCCTAGGGCCAGGTGAAGGGGGTTTAAGCCCTTGCATCCAGGTAGCTTCCGGATCTGCAGTGTGCTTGGTGCGGATTTGGGAAGTCTCCCTTCCTTCTCTCCTAGCCACACCCAGCCCACAGAAGGGCAGAGAAAACCTGGTGGAAAATAATGACTCGGGCGACACTACCCCTCTTCCTTCAATTCCATCCCTAGAATGGCCTGCAAAACTATTCATGTTCGGGGGTCCAAATATTAAGTGGGGGTGGGTACACGTGGCTAAAAGAACACAGATTAGGGATTCAGGCTGTGCCAAGCCAGGCCGGGGGCCTTTTTGCGTGTCCCGGCATGGCAGTATGGTTGCGGCGTGCACTCCGCATAGCCCGTGTTGTGCGTGGCGGGCTGTCGCTGCAATGTGCAGCCCATTGACACTGATGGATGCGCCAATGGTTGGACGGACAGATGTTAGGGCGGATCGCACAGCGCTCGGCGCCTGAGCAGGGGAGGGCCAGGCAGCGACCAAGCGGCGGCAGCCGGCTACGCGGAGACCCGAGTTCAGGCCGCGGCCCGCAGGGGGAGGGGGCCGAGGGAACAGAGGTTTGCAAGAACAGCGAGGGGATGGAAAGGAGGAGAAAAGCGCGACCAGGGAGAACTCCACGCTTCCGTGCGCGGCGCCCCGCGCTGTGCACACGCCGCACCGGGCGCGCCTAAGTGGGCGCTTCGAAGGTGAGCTGGGAGCCGGCGGGAGCTGACCCCGTGCAGCGCAACCCGCCTCCAGGCGACAGGAGCTCAGCGCAGCCACCAGAATGGTGAGGCCGCCGGCGGTGTCTACCAACTCACCGTTTCCTCGCTTGCAAGAAGCGTTTCACGCTCCACGGCCGCGTCTCCCGGGCCTGGAGGAGTAGCGGTTCTGGCCTCTGCGGCCGCGGGCACCCAACGCGCACTGCGCCTCAGCCCCCGAGTCCGCCAGCCCCAGAGTCCCGCAGCTGCCTGCCTCGGACTCCCCGCCCCGCCTGGGGTCCGCACCCCACAACTCCGAGCGCTCCTGCGCGCGGGAAGGCGCTGGAAGCGGCTTTATAGCCGGGGAGGCCAGCGGCGGCGCATCTGCATCCTGGGAGACGTCTGGACCCAGCCCAAGCCCGCAGGCTGGGCGAGCGGAGACTTTTGATCTTACCGTGTGGGTGAGATCACTGTCTCCCGGTCTAAAAGAAAAGAAAGCATGCTGTGAACTTTTAAAACAAACTTGCAGAACAGTCGCAGAAAAAACATAAAAAGGACACAGGTCAGAAAAAGAGGGAGAAAGAGACTAAAAAAAGAAAAAGATAAGGGGGGAAAAAAAGGAAGAAAGGAGAGGAGGAAGAAGTCTGGGGTCTGCTGCTCCGGGAGCGCTCAGGCAGCCGGTGCCGGAGCGCGGGGCGCCGGCCCTCGCCGGGACTGTCGGCCTCGGGGCTAACGAGAGGGCCAGAGCCCCAGCCGGCGCGGCCGGGTGCAGGGCCGCCTCTGGGACAGTGGGCCCGGAGGCCGCCCCCGCGCTCCAGCGGCCGCCGCCCGGCAGCGCCCGGAGCCGGCCCCGCCGCGGCCGCCCCATTCCCGGCCTGAGAGCTGGCCCAGGGAGACACAATCGAGCCCGCAGCGCATCGATGCGCCGCCGCCCGCGCCGCTCCGGCTCCGGCTCCCGCTCCGCCGCCGCCGCCCGGGGGTCGCCCGCATGAGCTCAGGCCCACCCGCGCCCTCGCCGCCGCCCGTAAGTGAGCCCGCGTAGCCCTACCGCCCACGCCGCCCGGCCAGCTCCTCCTCCCCGCGGACCGCCGGCCGGGCCCTCCCGGAGCCTCAGCGACCCCGATCACCAATCAATAATCAATCCCTCTAGTCCAGCAGCGCCGGCAGGCCGGGCGCGGGACAGGGCGCGGCGGCCCCCCCGGCTCTCGGGGGTGAGCCCCGGGGGGGGATGGGCAGGGGAGCCCGATTTCCTTCTCCCGCCCCCGTCCCGCCCTAGGATCGGCCCGCGCCGTGGATGGGGGGCGCGGCTCGGCTCCCAGGGGGCGAGGGGCTGAGTGGAGAGACCCTGATCATCCCAAAGTCAGGAGAGGAAACTTGAAGGAACCCCCTCCCACATCGACCCCCGGGACGGGCCCAGGAAAGTTTGTCCGGGGAAAAAAAATTGGGGGAAGTGGCAGCGGCGGGTCCTGGGGGAGGAGCTGGGTGGCGCGGGGTCTGAAGGCTGCCGCCACCCGCCCCGGCCCGCGCCCGCCTCCTCCCTGGAGGGGGCCCGCCTGTGGGCTCTGGCATCCCCGGGGGGCGCCAGCCCCGGCCAGCGCTGGGGGCTCCGCAGTCCGCGGGTGGAGAGGAGTGCGGGCCGGGCGGGGCAACTGGGGGGTGGCCGGGGACGAACGCTGGGTGGGAATAGGGGTGGGGGGTAACGGGCGCCCCGGGACGGGCTCGGCGGGGCTGGCGCCGCGCCCCTGCGTGTGCGCACGGGGCGGAGGCGGAGGGGCGGCACCCCTTTTGCTGGCGGGGCGGGGGTCCCAGGCGGGCCTGGGGCCGGGGGGTGGGGGCGCGGCGCCCCCGCGAGCGGGCGAGTGACACGATCATCTCCTTTTCCTTTAAGCTTGCCTGTTGCCGACGCCGCCGCTCCAGCCGCGCCGCGGGCAGAAGACTGGACCGCCGAGCCCCAGGCCGCGGCGGCGGCTGCGCGTCCCCCCGGATGCCGTGACCCCCGGCCTGGGGGCGGGGGCCGGGGCAGTACCGGCCCGGGCCGCTCCCGCGCTCCTCCTCCCACCCCTCTGCCCGCCCTCTCCCCCTCTCCCCGCCCCCCAGCCCCGAACCCCGCGCACCTCGTCTGGGGACGGGGCGGGGGGGGGCAGGGCCGCCGCTCCTCCCCGCCCCCTCCTCCTCCGGCCTCTGGAGCGATTTGTCAAACTTCCCATTCCGCCGGCAGCGCGGTCCTCCTCCTCCTCCTCCACCTCCTCCTCCTCTGCCTCCTCCTCCCCCCCGCGCTCCTCCCTCCCCGAGCCTCCCTCGCCCGCCCTCCTTCTTCCCTCCGCACGTTCGGGGTTCGCGGCGGAGCGCGGCGCGGGGGGGACGCGGAGAGCCTGGGCGCAGCAGCATCCTGCGGGCGGCCGCTCTCCGGGGGGGAGGCTGAGAGCAGGCCCGCCTCGCCCCCCCGCGGGCCCGCCGCCCCTCCCTCCCTGTCCTCAGCCCGGCAGCGGCGGCGGCGGCGGCGGCAGTGGCAGTCGCCGGAGAAGCATCATGCCGAGGAGGAAGCAGCAGGCGCCCCGGCGCGCAGCAGGTACGAGCCGCTTCCCCTTCCTTCTGCTCTCCTCCTCTTCCTCCGCTCGCCCCGCGCCTCCAGCGGGCGCGACCCCGCTCCTCGCCCCGCTCCTCTGCCCGCGCTGAGTAACTCCGGGTGCAGCTCTCCTGTTTGGGTGCGTGCGCCCGCCTCGGGTACCGGGCGCCCCCCGGACGCCCCGCCGCGCTCTGCCCTCTTCCCTCTCGCACCCACTTGGGGAGCCGCTTGCTGGGCGCGCTGAGCCGCGCCAGGTCCCTGCCTCCTGAGCTCTCCGGCTCCAGAGGGGATGGGAAGCAACCCCGGTCTGGCTTTTTCTGTGGGGGGCGGGCGGGGTCACCTGAGTTCCCCGGGACACCTTCCGCGTCCTGCGGGCGGCCGACCGGCGGGAGACTGCCCGGTGTCCGCCGAGCCAGGGAGCGCGAGCGAGTGAACGAGCCAGTCCCCTTGGCCACCTTAGTGCTAATCCGATTGATTCCTCATTTCTTGGGCCCAAACTGGGCACAGCGGTGGAAACCGGAGCGCACAGGGTCTGGGTATTGTCAGATGACTGTCAAGTCCATGTTAGATGCTGGCGTTTCCTTCTCCCCTGTTTGTGTTTCCTTGCCCCCACCCCCTCCTTGTACTGCTGCTCCCACCCTCATCTCCGCATAGCACTTAGTTCTGGGACGTGTGTGAGTACTTTTTTGTTCCTCCTTTTTTTTTTTTTTTTTTTTTCTTTCTTCAACCGGGAGTGTCAACTCCTGTTAAGACTGAGCCGATTTTTTTTCTTTTCTTTTCTGGAAAACGCATCACTGAAAACAAAACAAAAACCACACACATAACATTATTTTGCAATAATGTCGGTTGGGGGCATGTTGCCTGGAAGAAGGGTTTCTGGCCCGTTGCCATCCTTGATTTGATGACTGATTGATCGCCCGTCATGCTGCTGCCTTTGATCTATTCATTCCCAATAAACATCAATAAATCACTTGGAATAGTGAGGCCAAGCTCTGTGACGTCAGGAGGGGCCTGTCAGTGCAACTTTGGGATTTGGGGCGAATTGCCGAGAGGACCACATATGGACGTGATGTATTTTGATATGAGTAACACTCAGATGTGCAGAGTTCAGATGCTCCCTGAAGGGGAGGGTTAAGTGGGGCTTCCTTTCTTCTGTTTCCTCTTCCTTTCTTTTACTTCTCTTTTGATGTTAGAGGAAAGGGCAGAGAGTAGGGTCAGGGCATTGGCTGGTGCCCATCTTGGATGAAGGCGTTGTACCCATCGTGCCCATAATTTCCATCACGCCAGCCGGCACTGCCAGGGGACCTCACACGTTGGCTGCACTCTGCACTCCAGACCCCTTACACGGGGTCACAGAGAAGGAATGATAATTCTCTCTTCTTCCAGAAATGTACTTGCCTGCCAGTGTCTTCAGAAAATCTCAGAAGAAAACAGGGTTGGTTTGGGGCTTAGGATGCAGGTTTTGTTCTCTGTCCTCTGTGTTGCCCAAATTTAGAAAGTTTGAAAATTCCAGGAGTGATTGTAGGGAGCTTGCCGCCTCCCTAGTTAACCTCCTGGAGCTTGCTTCTTGCCCGTCCCACCTTCTACTTTAAATTCCAGGCTCAAGCAATGAGCTTATCTACCCAAAATAAACTCTGAAACTTTGGAGGAATCCTTCACAAAGTTGAGTAGTAGGAATGTCTTGGGCTTCTTCCAGTCTTTGAAAATTTTTTTTTTCTTTCCTTTTTGGATACACATTTTAAGGTATGTGTGTGCCTCCATCCAATGAACCATATGTGATTACATCTTTACATTTGGTTCAGAACTCTCTCTCTAGTTCATCTCTTCAGTTGCACCCTGCCAATCTGAGACTCATATTTGATAGCTTCCTCCAGAAAAATATCAGAGGAGGAGGGAACCTGCTGTTGGCTTTATTTATTTATTTATTTTTAGAGCAACCTGTTCACTAACCTTTCTGCACTTTTTTTTTTTATTATTAAAAAAGAAAGCCAGCCAGGAAATCTCAGGTCAGTTAAGAAAAATTCATTATATAAAAAACTTGACTGCAGGACTAATAGGAGATGGAAGAATGGTTTTGCTCTATCAAAATGACCCGTCAAAACGACTTTGTTTCATATTTGATTTAATTGTCTCTCTCCTGACAGGCACATTCATCAATAGCTTAATGGTCAATCAGAAGCTGGCAGCATGAGTGCTTTCTTTCTTTCCCATACTCGGGTTTTGGATTTACTTTATCAGAATGCCTCTGCCTAATGGACATGTGGAGGAGGGGGTGGAGGCTGACTGAAGAGCTGCTTATTTAAGAAGAGTGGAGAAAAAAAAAAAAAAAAAAAACTCCACATTTAGGCTGGTGATAAGTATGCACAGAGGTTTTTTTGGTTGGTTTGTTTGTTTGGATGGACAAGAAACTTCCCATTTTTTTTCTCCTCTTTTTCAGTTCTCCCAGCTGCAAGTTATAAGGTTCATGCCAGCTTTTGTGGCATACTGGGAGTGATGACAAATTGATTGCTTTGTACTGATAGAGAGAGAGAGAGTGGGAAAAAGAAAGATGTCTGCTGATTGGTAACTGGAAATCCAGTCCCCAGCAACCTTGAGAATACTCGAGAATTTTTTTTCCCCTCCAAACTGAAAGGTCCGCTCAGCCATAAAAAAAGAAAAGTTGTTTTGCCAGCTTCATTAGTGTTCACCTAATTAGCTGTAAACCTGATGGATTCCTGACAGCTTTAATGATTGGAGATGACAAGCTCGACGCAGTGTCATCCAGCAGAATTAGGTTTGCAGCTAGTTTGATGTAATCAAGTTGATATTACACAGTCCTGGCTGCCTTTAGTTGTGCATTAACTCAATTTTCTGCTGCAGGTGACAAATGGGCTTTGGTACCTGGATAATCATGTCATAGGAATTAGGGCCCTTTTAATGGTCTGGGGTAGAATAACAACCACAAAAGGCCAGGAGCTGGGTAGGGTGAACAGACGTGGCACACAGGTACACACAGTCTTCATATCTAGGCCAATGTATCATTGCTTTCCCGAAGGCCGAAGGAGGCTCCAAGAATCCCTGAAAATACATATTTCTGTACTTTAGGATTTTTTGGTGTTTTGATAGAAACTATGCATGGCTTAGTGTCTTTTCTCAAAGAGAAAGAGAGGTTTCTTTACCTGCCAAAGAGAAACCTGGGCGGGAGTTTGCTTCCTTGAGACCTGTAATTTCCAGGGGCTGTGCGTTTGTGCTGGACAGATGTTGCTGCCTTTAGAAGCTCAGAGGAGTGGGGTTAGGGAAGGACAGTGTCCTTCAGGCAAAATGACCATTATCCCTTGCTTAAAGCATGACTTTCTCCTCTTCAGAGTGGTTTTTCAAAAACATTTCTGAAAATGCCAGAAAAATTTTAGTGTAATACTTAATAGCAGATATTTTACTTAGTTATATTAATTTTCTGGAGGCAAATGTGAAATCGTAAAAGACCATTTCTTATGCTTCCAAAAAGAAAATAAAAAAGAAACCATCGCTCCACAACTTGCCAGCGAGCTGTGTTCCTTGAAAGGGGGTAATGTTCTATGGAGTTCTTAGGTGGTAAAAACAAGGCGAGGGTACATCTTCAAGCATCCTGACTTTTGTGAAAGTGACTTGGACCCCCTAGGGTCTGCTGGCGTCACAGAACACTGTGGATCCCCCTGGAACAGGCAGAAGGGGGTTTCATGTTGCCAGTAGACATGGGCATGCCTAAGAGGTGGCCCACCTGGTGATGTCCAGATGACACCTTCCTAAGTCTGGTCCACACATCGGGCAGCTCCGGGGAGGAGCTTTTCCCTTCTCTCTCGGAAGCACATGGAGCATTCAGAAGGGCATTTCGGCCTTAGCTTTGGGAATTTATTTCCTCTCAGACCTGCCATGTATTTCTCCTTGGACAGGTATTCTACTCTGTAGCAAGGTGGCAGAGGGACTGATTTTGACCGTTCTATGATTTTTCTTCCCCCATTTCCTACGAAATGAGAGCAACAATGCAAATTCTAAAAAGGAAAACCAAGAAGACGAAGGAGAAAAACAAAGGAGGTGGGAGGCAAGGCTATTCCCCTGGACGTCCACTTGGGGAAGAGAACCTTCCAGAATCAGCTGCAGTGTCCCCATTATCTTGACAGCTGTCAGTTAGGGCTTCAGTGCTCTCCAGGGCCACACTTGATTGTGAGCTGTTGATGTTGTCATTTTGTTCTCAGTTTTGCCTTGAGCACGCTCATAAACAGGAGCCAGATAGTCAATAACTGATGCCTCAGCAGCGATTCCCTAAATTGCCTCACACGTCTGCCTTTTCCCCTCTTTTTGCTAAAGATTGTTTTGTCGAGTGATTAGAATGAAAGGTGACTGCTCAGGGCCGTGGGAAATGCCGTGAAACCCAGGTGAGTTGAGAGAATTAAAACCATTCCTTTACCCCCCGCCCTCCACTCCTGGGATTTCTGGAAAGAGAAAGGATCTACCTTCTTGAGGGCAGAGTGCCTGGACCTCTTGTGGTGCTTTCTCTTTCACACGTGTCCTGCCAGAGTCAGGCTGGGGCTAGGGCTGCGGCAGGCAGGCGGGCAGGGAGGCAGAGAGGAAAGGAGTCGGAAGTGCCTGGTCCTGGTGCACACAGCCATGTTTAATCCAAGAGTGGCAGCAGTTCACAGTTATTCCAAGTGCAGTTTGTAAGGCTTTCCTCCTGCCCCATTTTCATCCCTGCTTGTCACTGGGCAGAGGGTAAAAATAGCTTTGGTCGTGTCGTAAAAAAATTAATAAAAATGAAATAAAGTAGGGTGTGTGTGTCTACCCTTCTGTGTTAGTGTCCAGCCCAGGTAGGTAGATGGGTCTTTCAAATCAGCTGCTTTGTCACAGCCCTGTAGCACTACCCTCAAAACCCATGGAGGGGAAAAGGACAGAAGGGAACAGTGGTATCCCGTATCCCAAACCCTTGCAGGTGTTCACTCTGTGTGTGTGTCTGTGTTTTAGTTATGCTCTAAATTGTGGTTTCTCTGTCTGAAGTTACAAATGAAAGGTGAATACAATATATTGTATTTAGTAACAATGATATGGACTGGTACATCCAGACAGATAATGTGCAGTTGTAATTAGACTCAATAGACAGGCAGTCATTTTTAAATTCTTTGACACGTGCATAAAATAGTCATATAATAAGATAAGATGACAATTTTATGTTAGGTTGATAAAGTGTCCCGATACATGCATTTAAATGTCTGTAAGCCTTTTTAAAAAAATCCAGACAGATTAATTCCAGTTTCCAGTATTTGCAGTTAGTCATTAAATTTTTAAATCCCACTAAACAATGGCTATCAATATTTTTCCCGTTTCTGGATTTTCTTTAAAAAAAAAAAAAAAAAGACTCTGAATTGTAAGGACTGGAGACGTAGACTTGGTAGCTTTTCTTAATTTTTCACCATTTATAGAAATTTACGTTTAGACATGGACTTAAAAATTCAGGTCACTGTTTGTGACCAGAATAACGCTATGCATTTTTGGAAGTTTAAAAAAAAAAAAAAAAGACAGTAATAGAACATAATCTTCTTATGACCACTTGCCTGAACAACTGTCATACTCTAGGTTTAGGAATCTTTATTAGAAAGATTACATAGTGTCCTTGACCAAATATTGAATATTTTATAAGCCCCATTTAAAAAAGAAGACATTTCTAGCACATGCACTTAGTTTGATCAGCATTTCGATTCTTGGGTTTAATTACTTTCAATTCTGTAAATTATTTTAGCATTTCAACAAGAATAGTCCAAGAGATACAGTCAGGGGGGCGGGGGCGAGTGGTTCACTGAAGGTCACGTTACCTGGACATTTTAACCATCTCCTTACCTTATTTTCTCAGATATGCAAAGGTGTGGCTCTTGAAGAATAATTTAAATTTGTTTGGGCTTAATGATAAATTATTAATTCATACTGTCAGGACACATGTTATTAATTATGACTGTGTTTTCTTCATCCAGAACAGCTGTTGGGGAAACAGGGTAGGTTCAGATTGTTGTCAGGAGGGAGAGCACAGGGAACTTACCAACTCCTTGTCTTCATGTTCCTGTTCACCTGGCTAAGGGAATAAAGGAATGTAAAGGGTAGAGTATAGGGGAGAGAGACACTGTTAGTTCTAGATCAAGAGGGGCACTGGCAGATGCTAACTTATGTACATTTTTAAAAATGCAAGCCTAACTCTCAATGCACTGTGAATCCAGGTATGATCCGAAGGCAAACCCTCCCTGCATTATTCCAAGCCCAGTTTTGGATTGGCTGCCCTCTCCCTTCCACCAGTTTCTCTTGTTTTTCTTCTTTTTCCTCTGTGGTAGGCCAGAGGTCATGCTTACAAGTTTATAGCAGTAGAAGACACAATATTCAGAATATATGTTTGTTCCCCAAAGTGGAACCCATCCTTAATGGAGAGCAAAGGGCTGTTTGGTAATATACGTGAAATGACTCCAATTCATTTACTTTTGATTTTCCATTCCCATCATTAAATCTAGTCCTATGTATTCAGTTTCCTCTGAGTTCTTTGAGAAATGCATGTTGCATAAAATAGGCAATTTTTAATGAACAATTTAATGTAAATGGGTTTTGAATTTAAATTAATATTAATGAAGCCTTGAGTGAATTTATTTTGCATACGTAAAGACTTGTAAGTCTTTCACCCATGTGCTTTCTCCTTTATGTAGTAACATTGGTTGGGTGGATTAACCAGCACTTTTCAAAGATTTACACTTAAAAAATTAAATTGATTTTATATGTCCACTATCACCAACGTACTATTAAGCAAAAAGCGTGAGCTCAATTTTAAGAAAATACAGCTTTTTCCCTGTTAAACCTGTCAGTTTCCATTGCTCTGAAAGCTGCCGTTGGTGTGGCATTGCTGCTGGAGAAAATATACCCCAACAATAGTTACTACAATCAAGATGTTTTCTTTCTTTGGCTTACCTCTAATGCATTATGTATCCTGGAATGATGGGAAGTTCTGTAATTAATTCTGTTAGATGTAATTGCTATAATCACTTTGATGTTACACATAATAAAGGTAATATGGTAAGCACATAAAAAATATAAACACCTTATTGTAATACTCCTGCTAAAATGCCTTCTCATCAAGTCTGGTTTATAGACAAGTGTTCCTGACTATTTTTGGTCATAGGTGACAGTTTATTCGAGCTGTGTTCATTGATATTCTAAAGGAGAAGCATTTATTGGAAAAGATGGGCCTTGGTTTGGAGGGATCTCCAGGCTGGTTGCCTAGGAATCTTCATACCGGTTTTCTTAAAGATGTGGCTAATTATGAAAAGGTGACCATTGTCTTCTGAGTAGACCAGAGAGGTAAACACTTCAGAAGTAGCCGTGGAACCAGGGAAGAATGTGGCTTAGGAGTGAGTGAGGAGCTAAGAGAATGCTAGCAGAGGATTCAGATCAAAGGAGCTGTTCTGTAGGGTTTCTTATGGTGTGGGATTGTGGGAAGTGCTGTGTGTGTGTGTGTGTGTGTGCGCGTGTGTGTGTGTGAGAGAGAGAGAGAGCGCGAGCGAGAGAGCGAGCGAGCATGCTAGCAGGTAAGCAGAGAAGGCCACCTTTCTATAACAGTGCAATAAGGGAAATAAAATGCAGAATATCTACTTTATTATTTTCCTACACCTTTCATGGGGGGGGGAGCTACAGATGGTGCCTCACTGTTGCATGCCATGTCCGGGGGTGGCTGATGTTGCCTGTTGGACTGAAACCTGAATGGTATTTGAGACGTACTTCCATGCCATCAGGCCTCTGTTCATCTACCCTGGATCCAGACCACCACAGGACATCAGGGAAGTTTGCCTGAGACCCCAAGTGTGCAATACTTGTGGGATGTTTCCGAAACACATGTACATTATGTACATTACTCTTTGCTGATGCATCTTGGTGGGGCAGGTAACTTGTCATTTAATTTTAACTTCCTGGGGATCCTAGAGTCAAACTGGTGTGTGGATCTCCTGGACACCCATAATGAGCTGCACCTTGTCCCAAGTGTGTTACAGAGGTCTGGAGGCCTCGGGATTCAGGGTCAGCTTGGCAGTTTCCACGTGCCTTCCCCCATCTATATTGTATTTTTCAGTAAGGGATTGCACACAGGACTCAAATAACAGAGGGTGCATGTGTGAGAAGGGGATGCTGCAGTCTCTTTGGAGGAAGAAAAAGGTGTGTTACAGCGGTTGAGAGATGGAAGGTGAACACAGTGGTTGCCTGGCCTATATCCAGAGCCTGTGAAGGCGAGTCTTGCTGCCAGCTTTAGCCGGCTGGGTGCAGACTGGCTGGGGAAACCGGGGCCTACCTCCTGGGTCTTGGCCCTGCAGCCTCCTGCCTGCCAGGTAAGCAGGGGCTGGAGGAGAGGGTCCTGGGCTCTGGGCCCTGGGCCCGGGCTGCAGACTTGCAGCCCCCAGTCCTCCCGGCAGTGACTCCCAGGCTGGTTTTGATGGTGAGGATGATAAAAGGTCTGAGAACTCCATAGGCCCCAGTAATCAGGGCCCGCACTGACATCCTTCTCAAGTTTGACAGCTTCTTCCTTTTCTCTCCTCACCGCCAAGGCTTTCTCAACTGAATTTCCCCGCCCTCCCTCTCCCCTCCTCCCTGCCCGCCGCCCACCCCTTCCCTCCCTTTCCCCTTTTCTGTGTGCCTCTCTCTTGTTTCATGTTCTTGATCAGTTTCAGATGCTGGGAATTATTTTTTTTCAGGCGGGAGGGGGAGTGTTGCTTTAGGTTTGTGGGTTGGGCAGGTGTGAGAGGAAGTCTGTGGTTTTTTTTTTTTTTTTTTTTGTACTGTAGGCCTGTTGCTAATTAATGTTCCTCCATAAGATTCTGTCGGAGTTGAGTAATGTTTTTGATCTTTATGCCTGATAACTGCATACTTAATGAGATTTCAAAGCTGTGAGTGCAGCTCCCTACAATTATTGACAGATGCCTTTTCTTTGCCATTGGGTTCAGCTTCATAAATCCTCTCGCCATAATGAGGTTCAGCAGTGCCACCCTGGCAGTGAGCTAATGAAAGGGGGAGGGCGAGGCGGCTCATGGCTGTCTGACACATTTTTTTCCTTTAAAATTTACTATGCAGATGTCAAGCTGCGGGACGATTACTTCAAACATGCTAATTTTTATCTTGCTTTTGTGTCAGCCCTTTGCCATTAAAAAATAAATAAATAAAAGGGCTAACCTAACTCCACTTAATTTCTTTTCTTTCTTTCTTTTTTTTTTTTAAGTCACATTTTTTTAATAACCCACGGTGTTGCGACAGCTAGGGACTTCGACACGTGCGTGGCCTTTTGCAGGTATCCAGCAACAGAACGCCTATTTTCTTTCTTTTTTTTCCTTTTTTTTTTTTTTTTTTTTTGCTTTTTGCCATGGGAAGGGCAGCGGGAGGATGGAGTACGATTTCCCAGGCCTCCCATCACCCTGCCCTAAGTATGCACTTGAAACGTCGGAGAATTCATTTCAGAGTTCTGAAACTAAATCCTGGTGGAGAAGAGCCTGCACCATGCCAAACAGTCGATTTCCTTTTCAGCAGAGTCATACATCACTGACCCACCCTTCCCTCCTGACAGAATGACATATGTCATTTATCATATGGGCCCCAGCCAGACTTGAGGGAGGGGAGGAAAGCCCAGGTCCATGTGAGGCTGTCTCCTCCTCCTCTTGGTAGTGTACCCTGTGGCTTGCAGGAGGGAGCTCTGCTGATTTGGCGAGAGGGAAAGGGAGGAAAGAGGCTGGGCAGGGGAGAGGGGGTAGAGCCTGCTTCTGGATGGCTGGGTGTGTGGCGTGGCGGGCGCGAGATTGGCAGAGGTACGGGAGAGGTTACGTTCGTTCATATTATCTGCTAAACCACACTGTTCAGCCTTTGACGCTCTTCTGACTTCTTTTTCCCCTTTCTCGTTCCTTTTCTCTTTTCCCTGCCTTGTTTCCCCTATTAGTCAAGGGGAGAGAAAAAAAAAAAAAAAAAGAAAGAAAAGGGTTGACAGGTATCATTCAAGCCACCCTGGCTTGCAAAGAGTGGTATAGATGAATCTCAGGACTCCTGACTTCACATGATTCAAACGTGCGTTATTGAAGATGGATGTTCCTTAAAAAAAGATTGATGGTGGATGCCGGGCTTCGGGTACCATTTATCATTTTGAATATTATTTAGACTTGCCGTGTAAACCTGTAACTTGAGAGTCGGACAAGCTGGGACAGGGTGGGGGCCTGTGTGTGTGTTTCTATCGATTGGCCTTGCCTTCTCATTGCAGCTGACCAGACACAAACCCTCCCATGTGCAATAGAGAAGACTCCCCCACTGAAAAAAGAAAGAAAGAAAAAAAGAAGGAAGGAAGGAGGGAGGGAGGAAGGAAGGAAGGAAAGAAGGAAGGAAGGGAAGGAAGGAAGGAAGGAAGGAGAAAAGGTGGAGGGAGGCAGGCTTTAATTTTGAATAATTTCCAAGGACACAGAGAAAAATGAAGTATCTGTGATTTACACTAAAGCTCACAGGCAAGTTTCTCTCTCCTTCTTTCTCTTTCTTCCCCCACAGAAGCAGTCACGTACAAAACATTAAAATATAAACAGAGCTGCAGTCGCTGAAGCCAGAACCCTTGTCTGATTTTTTTAAAACTCCATGTCATGCTAAAAAAAAAAAAAAGAAAAGAAAAAAAAAGAAAAGAAAAAAAACACTGTATCTGAAAAGCTTAGCACAATATAACTATTAAAAAATCTTTTGGTTGGCTTGGTTAGTAGTGTGAGAATGAAGTAAAACGTAAAGACTTCCACGTCTCAGGAATATTTCAGATAAAAAATAATCGTTTGCGGCTCCCTGCCCGGGCTCCCAGCAGCCTCTTCCCCTTTGTGCCTGAGCTCTGTCCCCTCCGCAGGGCCCCAGCAGACCCCCACCAGTCCTGATGTGGACAGCTGTTTCCAGGCCCTGCCAGTTAATCGCTTCTGGGTTTGCACCCTTGAGCTGTGTGCACCAGGACACCCCCACCTACTGGAAGTACTCAGGGACGCAGCCTGATTCACTGACACAGCCCCCAGCTGCCTGAGGATTCCTTGAAGCTCTGGCCTTTCCACCTATTCTGCCGCAAGAGGCCTTGACGCCTGCTTCCCTGGTGGAAAAAGGAAAAGAGAAACTCACCAGGCCTTCCTGCTGGGTCTCCACCACTGGAAGAGCCCCGATAGTGCAAATTTAATTGGCAGGGATTCTATTAAATATGTGACTTTATTTGGGGTTGCTAATGAAATCAAAGGCTTGTTGTATGACTTACAGTGTGGACATTCATTTTTAAGGATGATGGGATAGAAAGACCAGAAGAGTTTTTCTACCTAAAGAATTGAGAATCTAGAATTTGTGGAAGGGCTGAACGTGCCCATCTTGCCGCTTCTGGGACAAACTTTTCCCTGACATGTAAAATGCCTGCAACTGCCATTAACAGGAAAGAAATGGAAGTGGTACTGATTCACTCATCAGCTCCAGGCAACGTGTGTGTGTGTGTGTGTGTGTGTGTGTTTATTTTGAAATAACTTTATTCGCAGCTTAACACTTTGCACTGCACACAGCATGACTTAGAATTTACTTTTGGTGTTGTCCAGCTGCTGCCAAAAATTGGGTAGAATCAGATTTGTATTCTTTGTTGGTGCCTGGAATAGTTGCCAAAGGTACAAAGGTGATGTTGTTCCTTGCTGAGACTTCGTGGAAGAGGGCAAAACTTTGATCATCTGCCCTTGCACTTGGGCAGTGTTGGAGGTAATTGGAGTACAAGTGCCAATTTGCGGGAACAATTGTAAACACCTTTGATACCAATGCCATCATCCCATTTTTACTGATTAGAAAAACTTTGCTATTAATAGGTGCAAAGTCCATTTCAGGTATAATTGGTAAGGAACTGAGTGCACTCATGGGAAGAAACCTTGTTTTGTTTTTTGCTCGCTTTTCTTCTTATCCCCTTTTCTCAGTTTTATGGCTGGAGACATGATTTATTGCAGCCATCCATCTTGGGGGCTCATCCATCACACCCGGGTTGCTAGGAGATTGTGGCAGCAGCTGTTTGCTCTGAATCAGACAGAAAAGTTGTCAATCATCAAAGGCAGGTGAATAGCATTAGAAACACGCTATTGTCAGACGGAATAATTAATCAAAGAGAGAAAAGATAATTAAAAAGATATGACCCTTGCAAGTACTTGCTCTGGGTTGCCTGTAAAAAAAAAAAAAAAAAAAAAAAAAAAAAAGAAAGAAAAAAAAGAAAAAAGAAAGGAAGAAAGAAAGAAAAACTGCTTGGTCTTTTCTAGACACTTAAGCAGCTGAGGGCTGATAAAATATGCACTCTGCAGTGCATAGTTTTTAATTAATTGAAAAAGGTTCAACATTCAAAGACGATGCTGGAGAGAAGTCCGATTATGAACAGAAGTAATATTTATTGTTTGCTTGAAGGGCTTGACACAGAGTTCTAACTTTTTGTTAAAAATCTCTGGCTTCCCTGGCTGGCGAGGAGGCGCAGGCTGGGGTCTTCAGGTATCCGCTGGCGCCCCATGTCTGTTCTCCACTTCCCGGGCCGCAGTCTTGGCTCTTCCAGAGAGTCTCAGACCCCGAAGAACTGGAGTGGGACCCTGCCGACCAGGATCCGATGTCCTTCTACAGTTCTGGTGGGTCTGAACCTTCATTCCTTAGATAACCAGGTTTTTTAAAAGATGAAGATGGGAAGCTTGAAAGACATGCCATGAGGTCCACCATCAAGATGCCCAGAGTAAGCTATGCATCTCCTCTGGCCTCTCGCCTAACTGGAACACGCTCTAGGTCCTCAGGACCTAGAGAATCCATCCATCCTACTTCAGATCCATCTCCGTGTGGTCCCACAAAGTGTACTGCAGAGTCCCAGCCAGAGAGCGATAATCTGGCATCACATTCTGAAAAGGCCCCCAGTCATGGTTTAAACACCATTCTGGGTGCCCCTTTCAGCCTCAAAAAAAAAAAAAAGTCATAGTTTAGGAAGTTCGTTCTTGCTTTTTCTGAAGCTAAAATATTCTGCAGGAATTGGAAAATGTATTAAAAACTAGATAGAAAGTGGCATATCTGGAGTTGCTTTTCAGTGAAATATGCTGCAAACCCTGAAACAGATCTACTCTTTTATTTTTGGATACTATGCTTGATTTTCACACCATTCTCTTCCCAAAGAATAGCAGGACTTCTAAAATTAGCAGGAGGAAAAAAGGCTTGAATATTAGAATTCATGAAAAGGAAGAAAGCAACACGTTTTTGAGCTGGGACACTGTTTTCAGGGCACGCCAGATCAGTGCACTAGGGACCCTGTCCCTGACTCCCTGCATGTCACAGCACCGGGGATTCTTTGCCAAGAGTCCCAGAGGAATCTCCGGTGGCCGCACCTCACGGTGTGATGTCCACCTTCTGTAATGAATGCACTTGGAGCCCATGGGGGGTGACACAGCTCTGGCCTGAGAAATAGAGAAAGAGAGACCCAGATGAGCAAAAGCACCTGCCAGGCCTGCTGGCACCCTCGCAGAGGGTCTCACCTGTTCAGGAGGCTGGGGGAAGTGTTCCTTATCAGAACTTGGCCTTTAGGGAAATGAGTGGCTTCGACTTCAGGTGACAATTTGGGTTCTTGAGCCGGAATCTCCTTGGTGGCCGTCTAAGCTCACAAGTCAGACTGGGAGACAACCAGTCTCTTGAGTTTTCTAATCACATAGCAGTTGTCCTTAAGATCAGTATTTTCCAGGGCAGTCAATACCTGTTCTAGACCAACAATGGAGTGTGCTGCAGGAATGCCAGAGATTCCAATAGATGCCTGACCAGGACTTGAGAGCTTCAGGTGGATGGCAGTGCCTGGACAGGGGAGGAGGCCCTGCTGTCTTCCGTGAGACCTGGCCATTTGGAAGTGGGCAGTAGGGGTAACTCCTCTGGTCCTCGAGAGAAATTCTTGTAGTTGCCATCTCTCCTTTCCAAATAATTGCTGAGAAAGCGCTTTGCTTAATGTCAGCCAACGCAGTTCCAAAATGTGGCGGTTCGTCGGGGAAGGGCAAAGGAAGAAAGATCCTGTGAATCATTTATGGTAGATTTGTGAATTCACATATAAAAAAATGTCAACCTTTAATGCTAGTGAAATTAGAGTGAGATTTGCTCCCTCTTAAAAAAAAGGAAAACAAGCAATGGGTGAAGAAAAGGGAAAGTCTTTAAGTTTTCAGAAGTTCACGCAGGTCATTTTTCCTGGAGCCCTGGTCGGGATCTCGTGTTTCTTGCTCCCCCAGGTAACCCCTGGCAGCTGTTTGAGTGACTCACTGAACACATGACAGAGAGAGGGCAGGAAGAAGGGGTGATTGCTTATTCTTTAGAGGAGGTTCGGGTTCTGCGGGTGTGCATTTTGGCCAGGATTTCAGCATCTGTGTCCCTGGGTTATGGATTCTCTGACATGGGAGGCGGGAATAAACACAGGTCTCTTATCTCTCAAGGGGGCATGGCGGGATAGAACCACCACGTCCAAAGCCATATATTACCGCGAGAAAACCTAAAACTCCACTGACCCCCGCATCAACTTGATATTTGAGCGTTCTATCTAAGTGATGTGTGTTTGCCTCTTGGAGTTCCGTGAGACAAGGTTACCTGGAAGTCATTTTGGTTTTTCCTAACTCAGCTGCCATAGACTCAAAGCAGGCTCGGGCCCCCACCCTGCTGGCTTTGCCTGAAGCCTTAGGATGAGAGGGGAAGGCAGCAGAAATTAACCAGTGTGACTCCCTGTAGGTAGAGACATTCTAAAACACTTAAAAGACCTCAGTCTGCATAAGATGCAATTGTTATTACTCATCTGCCTAACAAAAAGCTTTTGAAAGGGGGCAGAGATTCATATTTGCCAGAGGAGAAGATGGGCTATCAGTGGTTTTCCACATGGTGAAATGTTCCCATTCCATTTCTTGCCTTTGTTTCTGCTCTAGGCTTGTAGTAAAATGGCTCTTTCGTATATATTAGTTAGCAAACACTACGGCTGTGTAATAGATGAGACTGCGGTGGTGTTCTTTTCTCTTGCTTCTCTGTATAAAATCGTAAGGCAGAATGGACCCTCCCCTACGTGACGGAGGTTCCTACCGAGATGGTTAGGTGAATAAGTAATAGAACAAACATGTAGTCAGCTGGGCAAAGGAAAATAAATAAAATAACAGCATGTTCTTGGTTCTTAGAGCCGTGCAACATGAGCCTGTTCAAATTGGTTCCTGAAACTCCACACTTTCTGATGTAGTGTGGGTGGGGAGGGAGCAAGGTATGATTTGGAAACACATGTACACGCTCCTTGTGAAAGAAGTGAAGTATTTAACATTTCTGCGAGGAAAACATCTTTCATTACTTGACGTGTTCTGTGGTAATGATTTTTCAGTTCAGCAAACAAGTACTTATTAGCGTGCGTGCGGGAACCTGGCTGAGGTGAACGGCAGGGCCATTTTTAACGGGAAGGCGCTGGCCAAGTTTCATGGAGGCCTGACTGGTCCAGGGGGTCCCGGGGTGATGGCTCACTTGGTCTGGAAAGGCAGCTCTGGGACAAGCATCCCACTCTAAAGCCCCCTGGGCCCCATCACTGGGGCCCAAGAGCTCAGGTTGGAGTGACATCAGCATGTTTGTTTTTTTGTTGCAAGCAGAACCTTGAATGGGGCTTCTCTGGTGGTTTATAAAGTGGATCTGCCTGGAGAGATAGCACAGTTTGCATGCCAGGGGGTTGGCTGAGGATTTGCTGGTTCAGTGGACTGTTTGGGTTCAAGATGATATGCAGGTGAGAAGGGCCGATCCAGGTCCCCTTGCTGGGATGGGTCTGGTTTTTGTAAATTGACTTGTTACAGGAGAGAGAGTGTAGGCACACGAGCTGAGGGGGCGCGTTTCTGCAGGGGGAATGGAGCTGGTTTTCACCTAAAAAGGGGCTCGCATGTCCTTGATCACAGCCTCCCGAGTTGGAGTAGTGTTAGGGAGGGCAGCTGCATTGCTCTTGGCCCTCCCTTGGTGGGAGTGGAAGAGGACAAATGCCCTGTTCATGTAGATCTCTCCGAGGCCTCAACTCCCAGATACTTTGAGTGTGGTCTTCACCCCTGGATTGATTGATTGATTGATTGATTGAGAGACAGGATCTCCCTTGTCACCCAGGCTGGAGTGCAGTGGCACAATCATGGCTCACTGCAGCCCTGACCTCCTTGGGATCAGACAGTCCTCCCACCTTAGCCTCCTGAGTAGCTGGGACCACAGGCACACATCATCATACCTGAGTAGTTTTTGTATGTTTTGTAGGGATGAGGTTTTGCCATGTTGCCTAGGCTGGTCTTGAACTCCTGGGCTCAAGCAGTCTACCCACCTCAGCCTCCCAAAGTGCTGGGATTCCAGGTGTGAGCCATGTGCCTGGCCTACCCTTGTTTTGTTTTTGTTTTTTGCATTTATTCCTATGAGATAGTAAGTGCACCAGCCACTGTAATTGCAGGCCTGACCCAGCATGGCTTTTTTCTCTGTTTGCATTGCATTCATATCATGGTGTTCATAAAATTAGAAATAGCGAGTTGTGCAGCTTTTTGAAGAAGCCCAGTAATCACAGTCACCTAAACTGGAGTCCCCACCAAACTGAGACTAAGTGTAGGGATGGGTGATGGCCCTGCGCAAACTTCATGACACATCTCAGTTCCCCAATACAGCTGATAATTTTTGTGGATTTGTGCCCCAATCACATCTGACGAGGGGTCATCAGATGACCCCTCCAAAAAAATGTGATCTCAGTTTCCATCCCATGACATTATATTCAGTAAGTGAAAATGGCCTTGAGCTTTCAGAGCCCCACCGGCTTGGTGGTTCCCTTCTGCCATGGCAGTGTGGGGAATGCAGCGGTTAACACTGTTTATACATTCCAGGGGTATTAAGCAGTTAGGTTACTGGAATCGTGGCAGAGCGAGTGGGAGCCGCATTCTGGGTTGTGTCTCTGTAATCAATTACTAAGCATATCATGAAATTCCAGATGTAATAATAAAGTTTATGATGATTATATTGTCAGGAGGCCGGGAACACACCACCTCATTGACAGCTGAAGGAAGCAAGAGAATCAGCCCAGGTTTTGCCTGTAATAGGAAAAAGGGTCTTTTTGTTTTGCCCCCACTAATGATTCTGCATACTTTTTGTGAATGGAAACATGCATTTTTTGGAGACTTAGCTGGAGTGGGAAAAGGGAGAGGGTGAGAAGGGAACACCCTTGGTTTTACGGAGGACATCTGCTTCACATACCTCCTCTCCCTTCCTCCTCCTTGCCCCTGCCCAGAGGAAAGTGCCTGGGGGAGGTGACATCTTCTGCAGTCAGGGAGGCAGGCTTGGCTGGGGCCCAGCCGCTCTGCCCTTAGAAGCAGCCACCCCTCCTTGTGAAGGTGCAGCCTGCTCTGGTGTGGAAACATAAAATGGACGTTCTGTGAAAATCAATTGACTGTCCCGGCTGGACCAGACAGCTCTGACACCACAGTAGGTGGCAAGTGGTGAACATAAGGTACCCAGAACCCTTGGCCGCAGTGACACAGCGAATGCAGCTGCCGGCCTCTTTCCTTTTAATACTGTTTGTAGTTTCTTCTCTCTGTGTGTCCATGGCGTTTCCAGAAAATGCATCTTCAGTTGACTTCCCTTCGTTCTGACACAGCACTCCAAGTAGGGTTGAGCTGCAGTTGGGAAGTTTCAGGGCACATTTCAGCCACATCTGCTGGTATCAGTAGGACCATGATTGTTTTGGTGGTTGTATGAGTGCAGATTAATTCAAAAACAACAACAACAACAACAACAACAACAACAAAACAGCAATTCGCAGCAGATCTGAAATATCAGTGACAAAGACCAAAAAATGATAAATAAGCTATTCCAGGCTATGAAAGAAAATTAATGCCCCTTTAACTCATCACTGCACCACAAGTAGATAATAAAGTGCTTACTATGAGAGCGGTGTTACAGACGTGTTTCCTGAGGCTCTGGTACAGGTGAGCTCAGGAAGGCTGGGTGTCGCTCTGTCCACATTCCCCGCGTGCTCTCTGAATCTCTGATGCTTTGGTTCAACCCGGGAGTCTCTCTTAGGACAGGGTTACATGCGCTGTTTCCTTCCTTCAGTCCTTAGAGGGAAGGAGGGGGTATCCCTTTCAGCGAGTCATAACTCTGCCGTTGGGTTGGGCCGCTCTCATGTAGAAGGGGGATTTTAGGAAGCCCATCTTTGCTAGAATTTGCCTGGCAGGCCCTGTGTTTCCCATTGTCCTTCTGCCACCATGGTGATTGGGGACATGCCCGTGCCTGTGGGGGACAAGCATGCATGTCAGTTTGTGGGCATGTCAATGCTGATTCCTGTGCCCTGGGGTACGGCCCACCTTCTCTGGGTAGAGCTGTGTCCCTGCCAACAGGAACTGCTGGGAAGACAAGCCCCTGACACCTCCCTCTGGGTCTGGGGTCGCCTTCTTGGTGTGGGCTGCTTCATGACCTATAGGCTTTCTGGATTTTTTTTTTTTTTTAATTCCCAGTTTTAAACAGCACTGGACTCCTTGTTAAAAGCACAGAGGGATGTGTGGATCACACAGCAGGTCAACAGCCTCCATTTTGCACCCCGCCATTCCCTGTGGCTGGTTAAGGTGGGAGTGGGTAGGGAGGAGAAAACAGAACTAGAGAGTGACATTGGGGCGATGCTGACTGAGGGTCTGACCTAGGCCAGGCCAGGCTGCTGTGGCCACTGACCTGCTCCTCCCTGCCCTTCACATGGGAGTTCTGGCACTGGGAGCCGTCAGGCCAATCCTCAAGGTACGGCCAGGCAGCCCGGAGGCCACCTCCCGAGGCCTGTGCTAGCAGCTCCTGGTCCATGCCTGCCGGTCAGCGCACTGCTCCACCCCTGCTAGGCGTTAGATGTTTCCAGAAGGCCTGAGGGCCAGGCAGGTGAGAGGCTTCGAGTTCACTCAGGGCAGCTGCTGAGAGTTTAGCGAGTTTTATTTTTGCCCCCAAATTTAAAAGTATTGCGGAGTGCAGAGCTATTACGGAGAGAAACCAAGCTTTTGGTCATCGCACAGCAGCTTTTATGAATTTAAAAAAAAAAAAAAAAAAAAGATCTTGACCCTCTTTGAAAGGAAATAAAGGAGGAACCCAGTGTTAAGGAAAACAAAAAAAGCTGATATTACAGTTTTTGTGATTACTCATATCCTAGGCTGGAGCTTGAGGAAACCAGTTATAATGGAATTTCATTTTTTTTCTTTTCCTAGTTGTGTCTCTGCTCTCTTTTTTTTCCATTAGAATGAGGAGTGGTTCGTACGTTGTGGAAAAAAAAAACACACAACAATTTTGGCATGTGATCCTTGCTCTTAGTTGACCCAAGGCTGATGGGACTGAGGATAGAATTATGCGGCCTTGTAATTAATTATCGAGCTATAAGGGGAACCGTGGAGTGAAGAGAGAAAAGGATGGAGTTACACAAGGCGGTGTTCCTGCCTCTCTCCCCGCAAACACCCGCACTCCCAAGTGTTGTACCCAGGTTTAGCTTTGACACCATAAATAATGCACCTTCCGATATTCAGAAGTGAAAAAATCTAAAGCCATCTAGTGGCTTATTTTCATTGGTAGCCACTGTGTTAGCACCATTTAAAAACACTATTTTATTGCTGTGAGTCTGCAAATTGCCAGTAAGCAGTTCACCAATTTCACCAGTGTGAGGTGAGGGGTAAGATGATGACCAAAAGCAGAGATGCCTCCACTCTGCCTCAATTAAATGTTTGTGCAAGTAAACTTGAGCGTGCCCATTGCCAGGGCTGACTTTATGCCACTAATTTCTTGCAGTGCCCTGGATGATTGTAATCAAGGTAACATGATATAAATGTAAACTTTAGCCCTGTGTACACAGAATGCACAAGACAGCGTGACACCTTCGTTTCAGCAGTAAGAAATTACCATTGTCTCTTATTTCTTGCTCGGAGCTTGGGTGACCAAGCCAAGAAGTAATTACACAATTAGCGATGGCAAAGCAGTTCCTGTAACATTTCTTTCTCTTAAGTTTGGGTAGCTTATTTCAACTTCACATTTTCCATATCTTTGTCATTAATAACAAGATATCCGTTTTCAGTGCAATACATGTACCCCACAAAGATCAGGAGCCTAGTGTAATTTAATGATGAAACATGAGCATTTCATTTTCTATAAATGTGGCTCTTTGAAGTTTAAGGTAGACATCCAGGAGCTCACATGGCCCCTATACAGGAAGTTGACTACCAACTCTTCCGCAAGTGAGATTGGTGAACAGTGACTGGGAGTGACTCCCACTTAGGTGACAAAGATTTTTGAGAGGATATGCAGATATGTGACATGGCTTATCTGGAAGGCTGCCTCTTCAAAGCCATCTCCCATTACTGGGGCTCCAGATGATTCTTTATTCTTAAATTGTGTTATCTGCAGTATGTATATGGTATTGTAATTAATTGTCACCGACTTAAAATGTAATCTCCTGTTTGGAGTTTATATACCATCTAGGCCTGACCCTTACCTAAAGAAGAAAACACCTCACAGTTTCTCTCTTCTTATTTGTTATTGGATATGAAAGGAGAGAGATGCTCGCTGCTAAAGAAAAATAGACCTGTTCACTTAAGAGTTAACCCGCCATTCCTTGAATAAGACATTCTCAGAACTTCTGTTTTGGTACCAGCTAATGCTGCAAACAAGCTTTGAAACATGGATGGCTCAACTGGGAGGTGAGTGGCCTGCAGGAAGGTTGGGCTCCATCAGCAGGGGCCAGTCCCCTGAAGCAAGTCAGTCCCACTGCCATTTGTCTGCCTGGGCTGGCCTTCCAGAGCCCATCCCTGGCGTGGGAGAGGTGCCAGTGTGGCCTGCAGCCCCCGCTGTGTTTTATAGCTGATGCTGTATGCACACACCCAAGTCTTTTCAGGGCTCACACTCAGAGAAGTGCCCACTGGTCTTCCCCTTGGGTGGACAGACTGAGTGAGTTACCTGCTCCATGAGCCTAGCACTTCGCTTTTCAGTGAAGGTGCCTTGGTTTTGGGTGTATCTTGTATAAATTAATTCTAGCTGGGGGCCTGGGCAAAAGTTATATTTCTTCTGAAAGAGTTTATAGCAACGTTTTTCTTAATTATTCTTGATGTTTTGCCCATTATACCATTAGCTTCTTCAGAGGACAGAGATAAATAGCTGGTATCCACAAGAACAAAGTGTGAACTGAATGCATTTAATTATTGATACCTCAGTAACTAAAGGCTCTAAAATGATGTTGTCAAATGCCTTAGTGATCTGACAGCCGATGTATTGGTTTGCAGACGCAACTAGAGACAATGTCCGCGTAAACTCTAGAGAAGGAGAACACTAAACAAATAAGAGAATATCGTACTTCATTTTCTCATTTCTTTATGTTTTTTCCAGTACAATTAGTTTCATTTTGTGTATTGGATTTTGAGGTTTAGGGGCTGTGCAGGGTGATTTTTTTTCAATATGTGATAAGATACAGATTGCCTTCATACGATCATGTTATTGCCTTTAAGTATACTGCCTGGCTCAGTTACATATACACTGTGTATTTATATGCATGTATACATGTATTGTGTGTACATACATGTATCTTACATATATATGTTTATGTATGGTATGTATGTGTATCACCTAGTAGAAATCAGTGTTCTCACAGTCTTATTCTTACCAGAGGGATTTTTAAAACTAGCCATATATGCCTGTTTTCAGGAATAAAGCAGAATGCTAACAAATTGCATTTTCGTTCCCTCTCATTAGATATCAAATCCCTTTCATGTGTAGAAAAGTAAGGATTTCAGGCATTTATTCTGACGTGTTGACATAACTCCACGTTTTCAGTTACCTCAATTTTTAAAATCTATTTTACTATCTCTCACATGTAGAATATGATTCCCAGGGTTTAAAACACACAAGGAAATCGATCGCTGTTCAAAAAACGTGCAGCGGTAGCCCAGAGGCTCAAAGTCTAGAACCTCGAGCTACAGGTCTCAGGGAAGAAGGGAATTGGATGAACACGTTCAGCATTGTCGTGGAATATTCTTTTTTCCTTTGAAGGTTTGGCTTACAGTACTGTTCCCATGATCACATTTAATTCTATGTTTTGTTCTAAGGGCTTTTTACTCCTCTGCTGGGTTTTTTTTTTTTTTTTTTTTTTTGAAATGAAACAGAAAATTGCTGCCTTTCAGTAGCCTGGCTGAGTGCTGTAAGGAAGGAGAATCTACATTCTGGATTGCTCACTTCCCTCCAGGATGCCTTCTCCGGCATTCCTCACATGGAGCTGGACTTCTCCCCTGTATTTGCACGCTTCTCTGGCCTGTGCACACTGGTGCACACATAGGGTTTCCATCAGAGCCGAACGCTGCGTGAGACTTGGGGTGGATATTTATTTGAAGTTGCACAAATGTTTACAGTAAGGGAGACTGAGACATGGTCACTCCCAGTGCAGAACTACCCTTAGCAGAGGAACTGCCTTTCCCTCCTGTCTTCCATGTGCTCTGTTCTCCCTAACAGCAACAAACATGCTGTCTTTTGCAGCTGCGTACTTGGAAATTAAATAATGAGCCTCCTGAAGATGCTTGCCTCACACTCCGAGGTTTCAACCCCATGAGAAAGTGACTTACAGCGATAGATGAGGGGAGGTCAGCACCGCCCTCACTGTGCAGGCTCCGAGCATCTGGGTGTGGGTGTGTACGCGTGCTCATGCACACACAGACACACACACAGGCACGTGTGCACATGCACACACACGCGCCAGGCTTCTAAGCATGCAGGGCTACTCTACAGAAGCTACCTAGAGCCCTGGAAGATTTGACAGTAGCTTCCTCGCATGAAAGTGGATGCATTGTCATTCTTTATAAATTAAACAAAATGGTGTACATAATACAATATTCAAGAGAATCCAAGGGCATGCAATTAAAAGAGAGTTTTCTTCTAACCTCAGTTCTCCCTAAGGGCAAGCCCTGATACCAGTTTGTCGTACAGTCTTCTAGATATTTATGTTGGTGCAAAAGTAATTGCGGTTTTGCCATTACTTTAAATTAAAAGAATATTTTAAACACTCTATGTTGTACCTGTTTTCGTCTAAGAATATACTTTGGATATCTGCAGTTTACTTGGACGTGCATCCAAAAGTTAAGATACATGGAATGATGGGTATATATGTGATACAGCAAATAAAGCGAAATATTAAAGTTATAAACTAGGTGGTGGGTGTACAGGCAAAATTCTTTAAACTTTGCTGTGTGTATTACATTGTACATAATAAAATGGTGGCAAATCTATGCATCTCAGTCATCATCTTATATCATGTTATGTTTCAGCTGCTATATCCTATCATATTTTGTTGCACAGAGCTGCCTCATACTTTTTAAGGGCAACGTTTGCCTCGAATGAATGAGTTACCCTCTGCATGGACATTCAGGTTGCCTCTAGTCTTTTCTTTTACAAACAGTCCCCTAGTGAACATCCTGCTGCACACGCCGTTGTATAGTAACATCCTTCCACTTACATCTTTGTGCGATGCAGTCCTACAGGCGGAATTGCTAGTCGAAAAGGTATGTTCAGGTTAACAAACTGATAAATATCCAAAGTGTTCTCCAAAAAGATCGCACACAGTTTGCTTCCCACAGCTGCGTGGGAGTGTGCGCGTGATGTCTGTGGCCGTCAGCGCTTAGGTAGGACAGCATCACAGTCAGCAACCCCTTCTCTCGCTCAGCAGGCACCCGGAAGCCTCCGTGCATCCACTAAAAAGGACACGGATATGAAAGCATATGAATCCCTGTATTCATCTCAGACATCTTTGCCTTTTTTATTTCGGTCTCTGGGTAACAGCAAATAGGTAAATTCCTAGGATCACAGCCTTTTAGATTCCTCTGCAGAGACAGCCTCATCGGATGGACGGGAAAACTGAGACCAGCCCAAGTTCACATGTCATTCCCTGGCCGGTCCCGACCAGCGAAAGCACTGAGGGTGTAAAGCCTGGCTCTGTGGCCGGACTGCGGAAGCCCTCTCCAAAGGCATCCTCGTTACCTGAGGTCGCTCAGAGAGCCCGACGGCCAAGACACACAGGCACTGTGCCTGTATATTACCTATGTTTAGTTCCTGCAGAGCACGGCGGAGGTGGCTGGCTACAGCACGGAGCTTCTTAGATAATGACCGAGGAATACTGAAAATGTCCTTTTGGGTTTTAGCTGAATAATATTTAAGGATTTCGAAACAGTGACTTAATTGTGTTTTTATGTAATTGATGGCGTTGTAGTAAAACGTATTGAGACACCACATCAGCATTTTTCTAACTGTTCCTTGGAGAAAAATATGCTCATATGAAAATGGTTTCTTCACTTTCCACTTATGGAATTGAAAAAATTAAAAAAAAAAAAAATCATTGTGCTTCCATGGAATCACTATGCCCAGAGATTCTCTAATTTTAAAGGGTTTTTCCCTCCGGACTTGGCCTACATAATGCAAGGATACTTTGCCTTTCTAAGTAGGGTTGTCCCTTGTTTTAGAAGCAATGGCAGTGGAGGCAGAGGGACTGTTGTGTCAGAGAGTTGGTGCAGAATGCCAGTGGGCAGATTTCAGGGAAGTTCCACATACCAGAGGCCATAGGCCTCCAAACCTAAAACCCAGTGGCAAGTCACTTCTCCTTCAGGCTTCACGCCCCTTGCCCATTCTTTTGGGTTTGGAAGGTGCTTGAAGGAAAGCTATCTCAATGCTGTGGTGTTGGAAAGTTGTGTCTGAATTTGAAGCCTTCATCATGTTTACGCTGATATCAAAGAAATCAGGATATTTACATAAATTATATTAGTTTTTCTAATCTTGACACAGTTGTTTATACGGGGGAGGTTTAAGTCAACTGGCAGTATTCATTTTGTTCCAAATTTTGCTGCTTAAGATTTCATACTGAATGGTCAAATTGTAAACATTAAAAATGAAAATTCAGACTGGATTTATAATGACGGAAAACTCACAGGTCTACTACGTTAAAATCATAACGGTAATAATAATGCTTTCAAAGCAACCTTGGTTGCCTCTCTAGTAGCTTGGTTTCCTGCTCTACTCATGGTAGGCCGGCCCAGTGTGCATAGACTTGAGGGTTTGGCTGTGCAAGTTGATGTAGGGGCAGAGAGCCAGCATCAAATTGGGTGCTGCAGAGACTTTCTTTCCTCCTGCGTTTGGCTGTGAAGATGCCCCTCTTGGCTTCTCATCCCTGAGCCCTTGGTGATGCCTTGAATGAGGGCAGCCCCACATGCAATGGGATGCCAGAGGCTGCCTCTCCTGCAGTGCATGGTGTGTGTGTGTGTGTGTGTGTGTGTGTGTGTGTGTGTTGGAGGCCAGGTTCAAGTATAAGAACAGCAGCTGCTGTCTTTACCACCTGGGAGAAAACACCTTCCTAAGGTGTGTGGCAGTGTGGGAAGGTGATTGTGGACGGGGTGACTGTGTGGGGAGACTGTGGTGCGTCTACCCTGATGTGTCTGCACCTGAAGCCAACTTCTTCCTGTGGTCCAGATGTGGACATTTCTTAGCGTTTATCCTGGGTCTACAAATGTGAAGTCATCTGGGTATTCGTAAACCAGCCGCATCACTGAGAGCAGAGGTAAATCCAGTGCTCCCACTTAAGTAGAGTTCTTCGACAATGAAGCTGTGTAGAGGTGAACAACAAAACCCGCAACAAAGATAAAGAAAAGAAAAGGAAAAATGTGCCTTGATAGAATTACGCTTTGTCTCTCTACTTAAATGGCAAAACTCATGTGTCTTCACGTCTGGAATAAATATGATGTTTTACAATTAAACCTATTTACGGGAGCTCACCATTGGATCATAGCATTTGCTTTCTGATTTTTAAAGCCCTCCAAATCATTGAATAGTAAAGAGTGCCAAATGCCGTGCGGTGAAGTTCACGATCATAGGCTACTCCGTGGAACTCAGGGATCCACGGTGGCAGCGTGCCCCTGGGTGAGTTGCAGTTCCCTGCTGGAAGAGGGAGGCCTGGCATTTGGCGTCTGGTTGTATGGACTTCCACTCCTTTGAGGTTATCTCAGCATTTGATAGCAGAAGGCTGGTTTAAAACATTTTCCATGTGAGAGAAATGCTCTTGACCCAATGTTGCGTGAAAAAAACAGGTTGCCAAATACAATACCAACCCAACACATTCACACACATGCACACATTATAAAGGGAAAATAAAAGGAATAAGCACTCCAAAATGTACGGGTTTTTATTCTTCTGCTTTCTTCTATATGCCTTTATTTTCCAAATTTTCAGCAATAGACATATATTACTAACCCCTGATGTTGTCTTATCAGAGAGCTTTGTGGCTGGGAAGAAGGTAACTAAATAATTAGTTTCATTTATTCAGTCATTCATTCATTCTGTCACTCATTCATTTATTATTTCAATCACTAATTTATTCCTTCACTCGTTCATTCATCCATTCAAAAAGTAAGTACTGGCTGGGGATGGTGGCTCATGCCTGTAATTCTAGCACTTTGGGAGGCCGAGGCGGGAGGATCGCTTGAGGCTAGCGGTTCGAGACCAGCCTGGGCAACATAGTTAGACCTGGTCTCTACAAAACATTAAAAGTTAGCTGGGCGTGGTGGCATGCACCTGTAGTTCCAGCTACTTGGGAGGCTGAGATGGGAGAATCCCTTGAGCCCAGGAGTTCAAGCCTATAGTAAGCTATGATTGCACCACTGCATTGCAGCCTGGATGTCAGAGTGAGGCCCTGTCTCTAAAAATATACATACATAGGGCTGGGCGCGGGGGCTCATGCCTTTAATCCCAGCACTTTGGGAGCCAAGGCAGGAGTTCGAGACCAACCTGGCCAACATGGTGAAACCCCGTCTCTACTTAAAATACAAAAATTTGCCAGGTGTGTTGGTGGGCACCTATAATCCTAGATACTCGGGAGGCTGAGGCACAAAAATTGCTTGAACCCAGGAGACAGAGGTTGCAGTGAGCCAAAGTTGTGCCACTGCACTCCAGCCTGGGTGACAGAGCAAGACTCCGTCTGAGAAAAACAAACATACATAAAACCTAAAAATTCTCAGCAAACTAACACAAGAACAGAAAACCAAACACCGCATGTTCTCACTCATAAGTGGGAGTTGAACAATGAGAACACGTGGCCACAGGGAGGGGAACATCACACACCAGGGCCTTTCGGGGAGTGGGGGGCATTGAGAGGGATAGCACTAGGAGAAATACCTAATGTAGGTGATGGGTTGATGGATGCAGCAAACCACCTGGGCACGTGTATACCTATGTAACAAACCTGCACGTTCTGCCCATATACCCCAGAACTTAAAGTATTAAAAAAAAAAAAGAAAAACATCTTCAAGGAAATGCATTTACTCATACATAATATATATAAAAATATATATAATAAATGTATAATCAACAAAAATTAAGCACTACCTTCTTTCTCTCCTGGCCTCAACTCTGGCTCCCTCCCTCTGTCTCACACACAGTCTGGATGGAAAGTACTGCTGTCCACATTGGACCTGCTGTTGTGGGGAAACAAGCAGATAAATCATTAGTGTCGGGTGCTTTTGACCTTGCTGCCTGATTGTGGCCGGGACCCTTGCGTTAACCTGGCTTGAGTCTGTCGTATGCAGACACCTTGGTGTGTTTCCATGAGGTTTCAGGCAGAGCTGTAGGTTCCATGTTTCGATTTCATAAGAGCAACCAGAAATGCACTTGCTAGGTGGGCAGTTAAAAACAACGTGGAAAGGTCTCTGGAGTGCTTCAGTGGTGAGCCATGTGATGACCCCACCAGTCATGTCCAAGGGGCACTGTGAAGTTGGAAGGTGGAGCTCCGATTGGAGGGCCAGGGAGTGGCGTCCAGCCCTATCTGTCTCCCGTGTCAGCCTTAAGTGAGAGCCATGGCCTTCTCAGCACCGTCATTACCCACCTCCACCTTGGAATGATTGATTCATTAGATTCAGAGGATGAACTTAGACATTAAGGAGCTGGCCAGGCCTTGGTGGAAAGGGATGCTGGGAAAAAAAAATTATAAAGCGCCGTAGTTTGCTTGTGTGGTATCACTGCCATCCTTCAACAGGGCACAGTTTTATGTTCTTTATGTATTGTGAAGTGGAAGACAATATATTGACAGTTGCCAAGCTAGGATTTTAAAAATGTGGAGCAGACCTTCTGTGGAGGATGGATCTTGAGGCTCCCGGGCCGTACAACCTGTCCTGACACCTGCTAACATCTCAGCGGGACCCGTAGGGAAGGGAACTCCGCCTCCTCCTTCAGTCATCTCCGAATTCAACACTGTGCAGGACTCAGTGACATCCTGCAACCAGAGATACAGATGTTCCCCATAGCTCCCAGGAACACCCAGAGCTACAGCTGAAGCCAGGATGTCTTAGTGGAAGGCACCAAGAACCAGGGAGACTTCAACCTCCTGGTTGCTTCCTCCCTGCAGCCTGGGTGCACTGCAGACTCAGGTGCAGTGGCCATTAGCGCTGTCTCTTGGACCCGCACCTGACTGTGTCTTAATTACAACAAACTGCAAAGGCTTAGGTCCAGGGAGAGGTCAGTTACTCAGGTCATCCTGAACACGTTCCTTCTCCCCAGAAGGACACATCGTAAAACACGTGGCCCCCAACCCAAGAACACCTGCACTTATCATCCCTCACAGGTGGGACCAGAGCACAGAACACATCTGTCACTCCAGGTGTCAGGTCTCAGAAAGACATTTTTTTTTTTTAAGGTTAAATAACATTCGCACAATGGAATATTTTAGAGCAGTAAAAATGAGGGAACGGAAACCACGTGCAACAGCGGGGATGGATCTTAGAGACATGATATGAGTAGATAAAGCAAGTAGAAAAGGACCACATCCAGGATCAGTCTTTTCTACAAAGCGCAGAAGTAAACATGAACCTAGTATTGCTTGAGGGTCTCGCATTCGTGTCCAGGGTCGCATTTACCCACCGCCTGCCTGAGTGGTGGAGAAGCCCCGTGGTGATGTTGCCATTCCCAAGTTGGGTCCTCATTGACAGACATTTGTTTGGTTATTATACTTAGGAACCTACATGTATATTTCATCGATGTCTGTATGGATCAAATGTAACCCGAGAAAACGTTTCAGAGTGTGAGCGCCCTGATACGTCAGGTCATCCGCAGCTCTAAGCTCTGGTTTTTGAGCCAGGCTGTAGTGGTTATATCCTAGTTTAGGATGATTTGGCAAGAAACTCTCCATCGCGTCTATCAGCTGTGTGTGTGTTGGAAAGAATTAGGAAGGAAGGGCCGATTGCTACTTTCTCAGGGGGGCTGCATCTTAAGAGTTCATATATGTCATTAAGCTAATGAAGCCTGCCTTCCTGCCCCAAGTAGCAGCCTTTTTTTTTTTTTTTTTTAAGCAGCTTAAGTAGAAAACTTGTTTCAGTGATGTTTGTGCTTTTGAAGGCCAAAAAAAGTGTTACACTGTTGTTTTCCTTGCAATTACTGGTGTCATGGTGGCTATTTCTCCCTCTTCACAGTGTTCTAGTAGAAACTTTCTCCCTGCCTGGTGATGCTTTGAGGGGCTGTAAGCTCACGGTGGGGTGGGTGAGCCCAGGTTTCCTCAGGGACTGCCTCTCACTCCCGCAGAGACATCAGTCTCCCTCAGTGGTGGGCCGGGGCTCAGGGGAGAAGCCCAGGTTGTGGTTGGGTTTTGCTGTGCAGACCTGGATATGCTCACCTTAGGGTTTCAGCCATTTTCACTTCTTCAGTGTGGCTTAATTGTTTGTGTCTCACCAAGTGATCTTCATATATGTGAGTAGTTTCTTTTTTTTTTTTTTTCTTAATTACTGATGAAACCTTTACAATGTTTATTGGAAACAATGATTTATGTGCAAAATTCTTAAAGAAGGAAAACCTACTTTTCTCTATTTTGTAATAGAAGGCTTTTGTGTTGACAATGTTCTTTTTATCTGCAGCTGAGCCGGCCGTCTTGGCAGGTGCTATTCATAGCCTGCTTGTTTCTGTAGTGTTGCTAAGTTGTGAGGTGGGGATCCACACTTTCCTTGAGTCCTGTTGTTTTTCTCTATAGGGGAATGAACTAGGTGGCTTTTAACAGGAGACAATTTTGATGCCTGCTTTTATATTCAGATGTACTCACCCAGGGAAAGCAACTTCTCAGGTCCCTGGTCTCTGGCCCAAAGAATCTTTGATCAGACAGAGCTGAGATGAATGAGCTGCTTTTCGCCATGGCACTAGGGTGGTAGGGCTGTCCAGGCTGTGGGAGGAGCCCACGAGGAGGCACCAGAGCTGCTTGGGACTAGGTGTTTGCCACAGTACTGGTGACCTGATCGTTTGTTCCTGATAATGGAAATCTCATCATTTAGAGATGGCAAGTTAAGATACTTTTGTTGAATGAACTTCCTGCAAAGTTTCCGAGCCATAGTTGGGCTTATGACATAATTGCTGTACATGTTGATACCATCTTTTATCATAATTGTTTTTCATTGTTTTTAATAAAAGGATAAAAATAATAGGAGACATTTTAGAAAGTGGATTTTTTTGTTCTTTTATTCATGATACTAAAAATTACCCAAAATAAGATATTTTACAAAAAAAGGATTTTGTTCCAAAAGTGACTAATTTAAATCAGTTTATACAATGAACTTGCTAATGATCCTC
This sequence comes from Macaca fascicularis, assembly GCF_037993035.2. Lineage (NCBI taxonomy): Eukaryota > Metazoa > Chordata > Mammalia > Primates > Cercopithecidae > Macaca > Macaca fascicularis. The sequence goes on along the minus strand of NC_088393.1, from coordinate 38,588,107 downwards.
AGTCTAGAGAAGTGTAATGCTTTTATACTGTTATCATTTTTTATGAATAGAATTATACAAAAAAGTTCCTATTGTGTTGTACAGTGAGTTTCACACAACCATCCTTTATCAACAGATGGCAACCAGCACATGAAAAATAATTAAAAAATAAAATGAAAAGAAACCGAGAATGAATTAAAGTGCTTCTTTGCGTTCTGATCTGCATTTTTGGTTTAGAATTTTTATGGTGAATTGCCATATTATCTGTTATATCAGTTTACAATGAGGCTCCTATCAGACATAAAACAGATTTATAATACCATTAAAATACAATATCAAAGAATGAATAAGCAATTCAATAAAATTACAATAACACAAAGATAAAATGAAAGCCTTTTCAATAACAGTTTTATGCAAGAACATTTTGCAGATAAATACGTGTTTATAGATCTTTTAAATGTATATTTATTATACTGTTCCTAATAGAGCCACAGGGGTTAATTTTTCCTGTGTGTTGTCTTTTATAAGTGGTTTAAAAGCTAGCTGCAAAACTCTTCAATAGATTGTTTTGAATCTTTGAATTGATTTTGGTAAAGGGAGCTTTTACAGTCCTGCAGCCGAATGTTCA